>NW_028318315.1:835000-1035614 GCF_062004578.1 Staurois parvus
CAGTCACACTCCAAACTCCACTATGGTGAAGACTAAAGAGCTGTCGAAGGACACCAGAAACAAAATTGTAGACCTGCACCAGGCTGGGAAGACTGAATCTGCAATAGGCAAGCAGCTTGGTGTGAACAAATCAACTTTGGGAGCAATAATTAGAAAATGGAAGACATACAAGACCACTGATAATCTCCCTCGATCTGGGGCTCCACGCAAGATCTCACCCCGTGGGGTCAAAATGATCACAAGAACGGTGAGCAAAAATCCCAGGACCACACGGGGGGGACCTAGTGAATGACCTGCAGAGAGCTGGGACCAACGTAACAAAGGCTACCATCAGTAACACACTACGCCGCCAGGGACTCAGATCCTGCAGTGCCAGACGTGTCCCCCTGCTTAAGCCAGTACATGTCTGGGCCCGTCTGAAGTTTGCTAGAGAGCATTTGGATGATCCAGAAGAGGATTGGGAGAATGTCATATGGTCAGATGAAACCAAAATAGAACTGTTTGGTAGAAACACAACTCGTCGTGTTTGGAGGAGAGAGAATGCTGAGTTGCATCCAAAGAACACCATACCGACTGTGAAGCATGGGGGTGGCAACATCATGCTTTGGGGCTGTTTCTCTGCAAAGGGACCAGGACGACTGATCCATGTACAGGACAGAATGAATGGGGCCATGTATCGTAAGATTTTGAGTGCAAACCTCCTTCCATCAGCAAGGGCATTGAAGATGAAACGTGGCTAGGTCTTCCAACATGACAATGATCCCAAACATACCACCCGGGCAACAAAGGAGTGGCTTCGTAAGAAGCATTTCAAGGTCCTGGAGTGGCCTAGCCAGTCTCCAGATCTCAACCCCATAGAAAACCTTTGGAGGGAGTTGAAAGTCCGTGTTGCCCAGCGACAGCCCCAAAACATCACTGCTCTAGAGGAGATCTGCATGGAGGATGGGCCAACATACCAGCAACAGTGTGTGCCAACCTTGTGAAGACTTACAGGAAACGTCTGACCTCTGTCATTGCCAACAAAGGATATATAACAAAGTATTGAGATGAACTTTTGATATTGACCAAATACTTATTTTCCACCATAATTTGCAAATAAATTCTTTCCAAATCAGCCAATGTGATTGTCTGGATTTTTTTCTCATTTTGTCTCTAATAGTTGAAGTCTACCTATGATGCCAATTACAGGCCTCTCTCATCTTTTTAAGTGGGAGAACTTGCACAATTGGTGGCTGACTAAATACTTTTTTGCCCCACTGTATGTATATATATATATATATATATATACACACACACACACACACACACACACACATATATATATATATATATACACACACACACATATATGTATGTATAGAAGTAACTTTTTTTGTAGCACTTTTTGTTTACATGGGCACATAAATCCATGACCACCGTTTTGTCTTGAACTATAAATAAACTACCGGCCATGTGAAGCAAAAGGCTACTTTGCATTAATAGTCACCTTATATTGAATAACTCAGCTCCCTCTTGGGTTTCTAGAATTATCGACCAAAAGATTTCAATATTAACCATTATTGTAAAACTCTTATTTCTTCAACAGGTTAATCTTCTGAAAATAATTAATTCTAAAAAAAGACCTACCTCGGATTCTTTTCCACATGAGAAATCCTACGAATTATGATCTGACCTGATGAAATTGTCCTGCTCGTTCCTGTGACTTTGGTGCTCATCTTGTTGGGAATACCCAAATTTCAGTGGACTTCTCCTTATCCGTCCATCACAGACTGGGACACACGCATGTAGCAGTGATAATACCGTGTTCTATCGGAGTAGTATATAAATCCATCCATCATGCCTTCTTGTATTGTGGAAAATTGTGATTCTCATTGGAGAAAAAAAGAACTCAATGTCATTTTCCATGTGTTCCCTAAAGACAAGGTCCGTATAAAACAATGGCTTATGAATACCGGGCAGTTTGATGAAAGTAACATAGAGGAGGCCGTTTCTAAGATCTGGCTGAGTAAAGCCAATAATTCCTATCGAATATGCTCAAAACATTTCTCATTAGACATGTACGAGAATCTAGGTGGCAAATTGTCATTGAAGAAGGATGCTTCCCCAAGTATATTTCAAATTCGAAAAACTGTAAGTGAAGCTAGTGATGAGAAGGAAAAAAGGAAGAGGCTTTGCACGGAATACAACAGAGTTTCAACCTCCTCTTTGGCCGATCGGCCTTCTTGCCTTGTCGCTGATCACAACAAAGGTCCATCTCTCCATTCTTCAAGTTCTTTCCCACAAGCTGAGGTCTCATCCTTTTCTTCTTCGGATGATCCTATGTCAGGGGTCGCCCATGTTACTGAAACCTCTCATGTGCCAGAAAATTCTCAATCTTCATTTTTAAGTTTTTTTAGGTCCATGAAAAGACATAGATCGTCCAAAGGCGTTATGACTGATTTTCCGAGAGAAACCAAGGACAAGAGAACTGGAACTTTTCCGTTTCATGGTACTAAAAACAAAAAAATTCAGCACAGTCCAGTCACGGCTAACGTTGGCATTCAGTGCGATTTATTCCGCAATTTAAAATCCAAAGGAGGGGCGTTACCCCGAAAAAAAGTTATTACTAGCACATCGAAGGAAGAGAACGTTGAAAGATTAATCTCATATAGAAAGTACAACTTATCCCCAAGTTCCAGTATCAACAGCCAACAGGGAGAGTCATCCTTTGATATCCAAATGTATAATGATCCATCATACGATCCCTCTAGGGAATCCTCTGCAGAGGACAGCGACTCTGGTGCTCCATGTGTAGACAAGGCATATCCACCTTGTGGTCACCAAACATTACAATCTGCCGTGTCGGGTTCTGATTATGGGAAGGAAAGGAAATTCCTGGTTTTCGAGAGGTGTCTAGATAATCTTTTGACAATGGTGCGCTGTAATTATAACCATTGCAATGCTTCTCTTGCTCAAGTTGAAAAAAAACTGTGTGGGTCTTGCCTGTCGGTGTACGCCACGTGTATGAACGGTCATCACTCCCTACTGTGGGAAAGTCAACCCAAAATCAAAAATGCTCCAGTGGGCGATGTTCTGATATCAAGCGCGGCTCTATGCAGTGGTTCCAATTTTCTACAAATTGAAAGTTTTCTCAAAGTGTTAGGGATGGTATCAATTTGCAGAGCAACATTTTACGAACATCAGAAAAAATATTTGTTCCCTGCCGTTGATTACCACTGGAAATTAAACCAACAAAATATTATCTCTCAACTCTCTGGACAAGTGGTCTGTCTATCTGGTGACGGCCAATGCGATAGTCCCGGGTACAATGCAAAATATTCTACCTATTCCTTTATGGAAGCCGAAACGCAAAAAATCGTTGGGTTTGGCGTTGAAGAGCTTACACCAGAGTCAAGTTCCGTGGCTTTAGAGGGTAAAGCTTTTGAAAAGGCGCTTGACGGACTCCAACAAAAAGGTCTCAATGTAAGAATTATATGTACAGACCGCCATGTTACAATTCGAAAGATAATCCGTGAAAAATATCCCAAAATTTTACACCGCTATGATGTCAGGCATATGGCAAAAACTGTTGGGGCCAAGGTCAATGCCGCCAGTAAAAAAAAAGGGTGTGAAGAGTTGGCGCCTTGGATTCCATCCATAAAAAATCATTTATGGTGGGCATCTGCAAATTGTGAGGGCAACCCCACGGTGCTTAAGGAACAGTGGTGTTCTTTATTGTTCCACGTGATCAATGTCCATCGATGGGATGGATGTGAACATTACAAAGAATGTAATCATCCTCCCATAAGTGAAACGTCAAACCTTACCAGGAACTGGCTGAGGGATGGGTCACGTGCCTACAAGGAGCTCCGAGAAATTGTTCTAAAAAAGACGTGGCTTAGAGACGTAGAAAGAATGCCTTTGTTCTGCCACCCTGGCCAGCAAGACATTTTTCATACTACTGCTCTGAAATACAAACCAAAAGGAAGCCACTTTTCTATGGATGCCATGGTAGCAAGGACACAACTCTCTATTCTAGAGCACAATTATAATATTGGAGGAACAAAACTTGCGCCAAGCAATAGTGACCCATTCGAAAGTGGATGGTACAGAGGTCAGTACAGCAAGGCGAGAGGTCAGTGGGTTTTAAGGGTTGTGTATGAGCCACGTCGCCAAGACTTTGTATACAACATCTACAACCACATTTTTGATGCTCTATGATCCTGATAACACATTTTTTTTCAGCTGATCAGATTTCACGTAAAAGTGATCCAAGTGGCTCTACAGCCACCTAATCACTTTTACAGGGCTCAGACGCGATTGGGTCAGCTTACTACAAAGGAGAGGGAAGAACATCCATTTTTCCTTCTCCTCTGAGGAATGAAGCTAGAAGTGACAATGATTTTGTGACTTCTGGTTTTGGTTCAGTATTTCCCGATTCAGTACCAGCCAGGGAAGCAGCCGATCAAACCACTCTTGGTTTGATCACCTACTGAGGAGGAATTAGGGGTCCAATACAACATATACAACCACATTTTTGATGCTCTACAGCCGCAGCTATGATCCTGATATCATTTTTTTTCAGCTGGTGATCAGCTTTCATGTAAAAGTGATCCAAGTGGCTCTACAGCCACCTAATTACGTTTACAGGGCTCAGAAGTGATTGGGTCAGCTTCCTACAGAGGAGAGGGAAGAACGTCCGTTCTTCTTTCTCCTCTGTGAGGAATGAAGCCAGCAGTGACAGTGATTTTGTGACTTCTGGTTTTGGTTCAGTGTTAACCGGGTCAGTACCAGCTAAAGAAGCAGCAGATCAAACCACTCTTGGTTTGATCACCTACTGAGGAGGAATTAGGGGTCCAATACAACATCTAAAACCACATTTGTGATGCTCTACAGCCGCAACTATGATCCTGATATCATTTTTTTTCAGCTGGTGATCAGCTTTCATGTAAAAGTGATCCAAGTGGCTCTACAGCCACCTAATTACGTTTACAGGGCTCAGAAGTGATTGGGTCAGCTTCCTACAGAGGAGAGGGAAGAACATCCATTTTTCCTTCTCCTCTGAGGAATGAAGCTAGAAGTGACAATGATTTTGTGACTTCTGGTTTTGGTTCAGTATTTCCCGATTCAGTACCAGCCAGGGAAGCAGCCGATCAAACCACTCTTGGTTTGATCACCTACTGAGGAGGAATTAGGGGTCCAATACAACATCTAAAACCACATTTTTGATGCTCTACAGGCGCAGCTATGATCCTGATATCATTTTTTTTCAGCTGGTGATCAGCTTTCATGTAAAAGTGATCCAAGTGGCTCTACAGCCACCTAATTACGTTTACAGGGCTCAGAAGTGATTGGGTCAGCTTCCTACAGAGGAGAGGGAAGAACGTCCGTTCTTCTTTCTCCTCTGTGAGGAATGAAGCCAGCAGTGACAGTGATTTTGTGACTTCTGGTTTTGGTTCAGTGTTAACCGGGTCAGTACCAGCTAAAGAAGCAGCAGATCAAACCACTCTTGGTTTGATCACCTACTGAGGAGGAATTAGGGGTCCAATACAACATATAAAACCACATTTTTGATGCTCTACAGCCGCAACTATGATCCTGATATCATTTTTTTTCAGCTGGTGATCAGCTTTCATGTAAAAGTGATCCAAGTGGCTCTACAGCCACCTAATTACGTTTACAGGGCTCAGAAGTGATTGGGTTAGCTTCCTGCAGAGGAGAGGGAAGAACATCCATTCTTCCTTCTCCTCTGTGAGGATTGAAGCCAGATGTGATAATGATTTTGTGACTTCTGGTTTTGGTTCAGTGTTTACCGGGTCAGTACCAGCCAGGGAAGCTGCCGATCAAACCACTCTTGGTTTGATCAGCTGCTGAGGAGGAATCAGGGGTCCAATACCTACCACTGCTCAGACCATCACAAGGGATATTGTAAAAAAAAATGGAAAAAAAAAAAAAAATGTAGGCACCTACCTGTTCCCCTGTGCTCATGTGCAATACACAGGGCTTTTTTTCTCAGGCAATAGGTGCAGGAACTCTCCCTTTCCAAGTCACCCCTTGTCTCTGCCCCTTACCCACCTCTGAGCACTGTTCCTTAGTTCCACCCACTCCCAGTACTTCCCCTTTTAGAGAACACAGAACCAAGTATCATTTTGTGGTGCTACGTATTGTATGGAATTTGTTAATGATAACAAGAAAAGCAGTAAAATAGATCCTCTGCAGCCAGCAACAATAGACTCCCTCCAGCAACAATAGATCCCCCTAGCAACAACGGATCTCCCCTCAGCCAGCATCAATAGGCTCTTCAGCAATAATAGACCCCTCTCTCAACAGTAGATCCATCCCATCAGTAATTGACTCTAAAGCAACAATAGATCTCCCACCAACATCAACAGACCTCCCAAACGCAATATACTCCCCCCCTGCAACAATAGATCTCCATCAGCCAGCATCAAGAGACCCTCTCCCCGCAACAATAGATCTCCAGCAGCCAGCATCAAGAGATCTCCCCCCGTTTCAATAGATCTCCAGTAGCCAGCATCAATAGGCCCTTCAGCAATAATAGACCCCCCTCTCTCAACAGTAGATTCATCCCATCAGCAATTGACTCCCCAGCAACAATAGATCCCCCACCAGTTTCAACAGGCCTCCCCAGCACAATAGACCACCCCCACACAACAACAGATCTCCAGCAGCCAACATCAATAGGCCCTTCAGCAATAATAGACCCCTCTCTCATCAGTAGATCCATCCCATCAACAATGGACTCCCCAGCAACAATAGATCCCCCACCAGCATCAAACCCCCCTCCCCCCCGCAACAATAGATCTCCAGCAGCCAGCATCAAGAGACCTCCCCCCCCCGCAACAATAGATCTCCAGCAGTCAACATCAAGAGATCCTCACCACGCAACAATAGATCTCCAGCAGTCAGCATCAAGAGATCCCCCCCGCAACAATAGATCTCCAACAGCCAGCATCAATAGGCCCTGCAGCAATAAAAGACCGCTCTCTCATCAGTAGATCCATCCCAGCAACATCAGATCCCCCACCAGCAGCAACAGATCTCCCCAGCACAATAGATCTCCAGCAGCCAGCATCAATAAGCCCTGCAGCAATAATAGACCCCTCATCAGTAGATCCATCCCATCAATGGACTCCCCACCAGCATCAACAGACCTCCCCAGCACAATAGACCCTCCCCCCACAACAATAGATCTCCAGCATCAATAGGCCCTTCGGCAATAATAGACCCCTCTCTCATTCCATCCCAGCAACAATAGATCCCCCACCAGCAGCAACAGACCTCCCCAGCACAATATACCCTCCACCTCGCAACAATAGATCTGCAGCAGCCAGCATCAAGAGACCCTCCCCCCCACAACAATAGATCGCCAGCATCAAGAGACCCTCCCCCCGCAACAATAGATCTCAAGCAGCCAGCATCAAGAGACCCTCCAGCACACCTCAGCACCCCTTGCCATTACATACATTCGCTGCTGGAGGTGCCGGAACTGCATTTTCCCCGGATTCACGCTGAATAAAAAGCCCTGGCAATACGCATATGTAAACGGTTTTTGCACCATATGAGGTATCGCTGTGTGCGTCAGAGTGAGAGCAATAATTCTAGTACCAGACCTGCTGTTTTGACACCACACTTAACATTTAAAGTCTTCTAAAGTGTCATCTATGGAGTTTTTTTTTTTTTACTTATTTTTGTTTTGCCGCCATTTCACCTTCAAAAAATGTTTAAATATTGAAATGTTTTGTATCTATACACTCCACATAACATTATCTTTTATATTTTACCCAAAAAACAGCTATTATTTTGAGTTTGTATGCACAAAAATGCATTTTAAGTGTAGTTTTCTTGAAAAGGTGTGTTGTATAAACGGCTGGGCAAATATAGTGTGACATAAAAAAATTGCAACAACCACCATTTTATTCTCCAGGGCCTCGGTGTTCAGAATAAAATATAATGTGTGGGGTTTCTAAGTAATTAACCACTTCCCGGCCGGCCGTTGTATATATAAATGGCCAGACGGTGGCACTGCAGGGTCGGGTGGCCATTTATAAACGGCCTCCCTGCACCCTGCTTGTGCGCGGTCCCTGGGAGCATGCAGCACCGGCATCCGGTGCCCGCTGTGTCCTCTGGACACAGTGGAACACCGATCGTCGGATGGACCTCTGTACGAGGTCCCGATCATGTGATCGCTGATTGGCCAATCAGTGATCACATGCAAAGTAGTAAGCAAGATGTCACTTGTGAAATCATTGCTTACTACGTGTGAAATCTGTGAATGATCACAGAGGTCACATGGTACAGGGCTATTCACAACAGGCTTGTACCATGTGCCAAGCTGTGACCAATCACATGTCACTCAGTCATTCTCAATGGCTGCAAGAATGCAGACAGAGAGAAAGATAAATGATTGCTTTTACATCCTATATGGGTGTAAAAGCAATCTGTAAAAAAAAAAATCTTCACCCCCCCAAAAGTAGTACAGTGTCACCATGGTGACACTGTACTGCTAGGGTGACAGTATGTAAAAAAAATAATAAAATAAATAATAATATAAAAAAAAATAAATGTAAAAAAAGTGTTTAACAATTTAAATTTTTGGTTATAAACTAATTTGGCTTTTTTTTTCACTAAAAATATAACGGAATACATTTTGGCCAAGATTTATGATGAAATATTATTTATTTGCAAACTTTATAAGAAAAACACTTTTTTTCAAAATTTTTTGACATTTTCATTTACATAGCAAAAAAAATTAAAATCCCAGCGGTGAATAAATACCACCAATTTTGGTGCTTTATCTGTCTCGGAAAAATGCTAAAAAATTCATACGGTTACAGCGTTGCATGACCGCGCAATTGTCATTCAAAGTTTGATAGCGCTGAAAGCTGAAAATTGCCCTGGACTGGACGGGAGTAAAAGTGTCCGGTCTGGAAGTGGTTAAAAACATTATTTTAACATGTATGTGAGAAATGTCACAATTGCCTCGGGTGCATAGTGGCTCATTTATGAGTGGGATTTTTGAATGGTTTGTTTGTCATATTAACCCCTTGCCCTCCAGAGGATTTCCCCCCCTTCCTGACCAGGCTTTTTTTGTGCGTTGCGGCGCTACGTTACTTTAACTGACAATTGCGCGGTCATGCAACGCTGCGCCCCAATGAAATTTATGTCCTTTTTTCCCCACAAATAGAGATTTCTTTTGGTGGTATTTGATCGCCTGTGTAATTTTTTTATTTTTTGCGCTATAAAAGAAAAAGTGACCGACAATTTTGAGGAAAAAAACAATATTTTTGACTTTTTGCTAATAAACATGTCCAGTAAAACAATTTAAAAAAATATAATTTTGTCATAAATTTCAGCCAAAATGTATTCTGCTTCGTGTCTTTGTAAATAAAAATCCCAATATGTCTAAATGAATTGGTTTATGTGAAAGTTATAGCGTCTCCAAATGGCGGTATATACACTGGGATTTTTCTTTTTTTATACTAGTAATGGCGGCGATCAGTGACTTATAGCGGGGCTGCGGTGGACATTCTGACTTTGGGGGGAACTGGCTTGGTGTCACTGACACCAATACAGTGATCAGTGCTAATAAGCACTAACACTGTACTAATGGCACTGGGCAGGAAGGGGTTAACATGAGGGGAGATCAAAGGGTTAACTGTGTGTGTTTCTCTGTGTGTGCTGTGTGTGTTTTACTTGGGAAACATGCTGCTGTGTATTGCTCTGAAATACAAAGCAGCATGTTATTGCTGGCAGGAGAGAGACCTGTGTTGTTTACACATAGGTCTCTCCCCTGTCAGTGTTACTCGGTAATCGCCGGGTGCCAGTGGAGAATCTCCGGTTGGGACCCAGTGATTGACATCTGTAGCCTCCAATGGCAGCGCTCGCACTCCCTACCCGGCAATGTGAGTCACATATATATATCTAGATATATAGATATACAGTATATACACAAGATAGTGTATATAGCAAGATAGTTCAAGCCGTGATTTGTCATCATTGCGATGATTATGGCTTACAGCTCATGAAAACCCCAAATCCACAATCTCAGAAAATGAGAATATTCCATGCAATCAATAAAACAAGGATTATACATAGAACAATATCGCACCTCTGAAAAGTAGAGGCATGCATATGTACTCAGTACTTGGTTTGGGCCCCTTTTGCAGCAATTACTGCCTCAATGCGACGTGGCATGGAAGCTATCAGCCTGTGGCACTGCTGAGGTGTTATGGAAGACCAGGATGCTTCAATAGCGGCCTTCAGCTCTTCTGCATTGTTCGGTCTCATGTCTCTCATCTTTCTCTTGGCAATGCCCCATAGATTCTCTATGGAGTTCAGGTCAGGCGAATTTGCTGGCCAATCAAGCACAGTAATCCCACAGTCATTGAACCAGGTTTTGGTGCTTTTGGCAGTGTGGGCGGTGCCAAGTCCTGCTGGAAAATGAAGTCAGCAACCCCCATAAAGCTCGTCTGCAGAAGAAAGCAAGAAGTGCTCCAAAATCTCCTGGTAGACGGCTGTGTTGACCCTGGACTTAATGAAGCACAGTGGACCAAAACCAGCAGATGACATGGCTCCCCAAATCAACACAGACTGTGGAAACTTCACACTGGACTTCAAGCATCTTGCAGTGTAGGCCTCTCCATTCTTCCTCCATACTCGGGGTCCTTGGGCCTCTCCATTCTTCCTCCATACTCGGGGTCCTTGGGCCTCTCCATTCTTCCTCCATACTCGGGGTCCTTGGGCCTCTCCATTCTTCCTCCATACTCGGGCTCCTTGGGCCTCTCCATTCTTCCGCCATACTCGGGCTCCTTGGGCCTCTCCATTCTTCCTCCATACTCGGGGTCCTTGGGCCTCTCCATTCTTCCTCCATACTCGGGGTCCTTGGGCCTCTCCATTCTTCCTCCATACTCGGGGTCCTTGGGCCTCTCCATTCTTCCTCCATACTCGGGGTCCTTGGGCCTCTCCATTCTTCCTCCATACTCGGGCTCCTTGGGCCTCTCCATTCTTCCTCCATACTCGGGCTCCTTGGGCCTCTCCATTCTTCCTCCATACTCGGGCTCCTTGGGCCTCTCCATTCTTCCTCCATACTCGGGGTCCTTGGGCCTCTCCATTCTTCCTCCATACTCGGGGTCCTTGTGCCTCTCCATTCTTCCTCCATACTCTGGGTCCTTGGGCCTCTCCATTTTTCCTCCATTCCATACTCGGGGTCCTTGGGCCTCTCCATTCTTCCTCCATACTCGGGCTCCTTGGGCCTCTCCACTCTTCCTCCATACTCGGGGTCCTTGGGCCTCTCCACTCTTCCTCCATACTCGGGGTCCTTGGGCCTCTCCACTCTTCCTCCATACTCGGGGTCCTTGGGCCTCTCCATTCTTCCTCCATACTCGGGGTCCTTGGGCCTCTCCATTCTTCCTCCATACTCTGGGTCCTTGGGCCTCTCCATTCTTCCTCCATACTCGGGCTCCTTGGGCCTCTCCATTCTTCCTCCATACTCGGGCTCCTTGGGCCTCTCCATTCTTCCTCCATACTCGGGGCTCCTTGGGCCTCTCTATTCTTCCTCCATACTCGGGGCTCCTTGGGCCTCTCTATTCTTCCTCCATACTCGGGGCTCCTTGGGCCTCTCTATTCTTCCTCCATACTCGGGGCTCCTTGGGCCTCTCTATTCTTCCTCCATACTCGGGGCTCCTTGGGCCTCTCCATTCTTCCTCCATACTCGGGGCTCCTTGGGCCTCTCCATTCTTCCTCCATACTCGGGCTCCTTGGGCCTCTCCATTCTTCCTCCATACTCGGGCTCCTTGGGCCTCTCCATTCTTCCTCCATACTCGGGGTCCTTGTGCCTCTCCATTCTTCCTCCATACTGTGGGTCTTTGTGCCTCTCCATTCTTCCTCCATACGCGGGGTCCTTGGGCCTCTCCATTCTTCCTCCATACTCGGGGTCCTTGGGCCTCTCCATTCTTCCTCCATACTCGGGGTCCTTGGGCCTCTCCATTCTTCCTCCATACTCTGGGTCCTTGTGCCTCTCCATTCTTCCTCCATTCTCGGGGTCCTTGTGCCTCTCCATTCTTCCTCCATTCTCGGGGTCCTTGTGCCTCTCCATTCTTCCTCCATTCTCGGGGTCCTTGGGCCTCTCCATTCTTCCTCCATTCTCGGGGTCCTTGGGCCTCTCCATTCTTCCTCCATACTCGGGGTCCTTGGGCCTCTCCATTCTTCCTCCATACTCGGGGTCCTTGTGCCTCTCCATTCTTCCTCCATTCTCGGGGACATGTGCCTCTCCATTCTTCCTCCATTCTCGGGGTCCTTGTGCCTCTCCATTCTTCCTCCATTCTCGGGGTCCTCGTGCCTCTCCATTCTTCCTCCATTCTCGGGGTCCTCGTGCCTCTCCATTCTTCCTCCATTCTCGGGGTCCTCGTGCCTCTCCATTCTTCCTCCATACTCGGCGTCCTTGGGCCTCTCCATTCTTCCTCCATACTCGGCGTCCTTGGGCCTCTCCATTCTTCCTCCATACTCGGGGGCCTTGGGCCTCTCCATTCTTCCTCCATACTCGGGGGCCTTGTGCTTCTCCATTCTTCCTCCATACTTGGCGTCCTTGGGCCTCTCCATTCTTCCTCCATACTCTGGGTCCTTGGGCCTCTCCATTCTTCCTCCATACTCGGCGTCCTTGGGCCTCTCTATTCTTCCTCCATACTCTGGGTCCTTGGGCCTCTCCATTCTTCCTCCATACTCGGGGTCCTTGGGCCTCTCCATTCTTCCTCCATACTCGGGGGCCTTGTGCTTCTCCATTCTTCCTCCATACTCTGGGTCCTTGGTTTCCAAATGAGATGCAAAAGTTTCTCTCAAACAGAAAAGAGGACTTTGGACCACTGAGCAACAGACCAGGTCTGTTTTTCTTTAGCCCAGGTAAGACGCTTCTGATGTTGTTTGTTGTTCAGGAGCTGCTTGAGCGGATTGAGGAATACGACATTTGAAGCCCATGTCCAGGATCCGTCTGTGTGGTGGCTCTTGATGCACTGACTCCAGCCTCAGTCCACTCCTTGTGAAAGCCCCCAACACTTGGAATGGCCTTTTCCTGACAATCCTCTCCAGGCTGCGGTCATCCCTGCTGCTTGTGCACCTTTTTCTTCCACACTTTTCCCTTCCACATAACTTTCTATTAATGTGCTTTGATACAGCACTTTGGGAACATCCAACTTCTTTTGCAATTCCCTTTTGAGGCTTTCCCTCCTTATGGAGGGTGCCAATGAGGGTTTTCTGCACAACTGTCAGGTCAGCAGTCTTTCCCATGATTGGGATTCCTACTGAACCAGACTGAGAGACCATTTAAAGGCTCAGGAACCCTTTGCAGGTGTTATGGCTTAATTATCTGATTAGAGTGGGACACTTTGAGCCGAGAATATTCCACCTTTTCACAATATTCTCATTTTCTGAGATTGTGGATTTGGGGTTTTTATGAGCTGTAAGCCATAATCATCACAATGATGACAAATCACGCCTTGAACTATCTTGCTTTGCATGTAATGAGTCTATCTCATATATTAGTTTCACCTTTTAAGTTGCTGCACTGAAATAAATAAACTTTTGCACCATATTCAAATTTTTCGAGTTTCACCTGTATATACACACACACACATGCATACACATACACACATATACAAATACACACACATGACTTTGTGCATCCCTGCAGCAGTATTTCTGCTATAGGGCGGAGGGTACCTGGTTAATGAATTTTAATGTTCGAAAACACAATATAATATCCAATTGTTTGGTAAAATATAAAAGATGATGTTACGCCGAGTAGATGGATTTCAGACATGTTTTGCTTTAAAAAAATGTGTATGCCCGTAGCACGACGTCAAATTAATGTGCCTAGAAATCTCCATAGGTGACGCTTTAAAAGCCTTTACAGGTCATCAGGTTCGAGTTACACAGAAGGTCTGGCTTTAAAATTATTGCTCCTTCTCTGATGTTCGTGGCGATACTTCACATGTGTTGTGCGATCGCCGTTTACATATGCATGATTGTTGTGAGCATTTTCCTTTGCACATGAGGACGTGGCACTTTAAAAAAAAAAAAAAATTGTTTTTTTAAAACTGTACCTTTAAACATTTTTTTTGTCAACTTTATTATTAGTGATGAACATCCCTTGTGATAGCATGGGCCTTGACAGGTCCTCTTTATGGCAAGATCTCCCCTTTGCACATGAAGACGGGGCTCTTTAAAAATAAAAAAAACATATATATATATATATTCTTTCTTTAACACTGTACCTTTTAAACTTTTTTCAAAATCAACTTTATTTTTTATCACAAGGGATGTGTATCCCTTGTGATAGCATAGGCCGTGACAGGTCCTCTTTATGGCGAGATCTCCCCTTTTGCGCATGAAGATGAGGCTCTTTAAAAAACAAAAAATAAATATATATATATTTATTTATTTAACTCTGTACCTTTAAACTTTTTTTTTTAAATGAACTTTATTGTTATCAAGGATGAACATCCCTTGTGGTAGCATGGGTTGTGACAGGTCCTCTTTATGGTGAGATCTCTCCTTTGTGCATGAGGACTGGGCTCTTTAAAAAAAAAAATATATATATATATTTATATATATATATATTAACACTGTACCTTTTAAATGTTTTAAAAATCAACTTTATTGATATCACAAGAGATGAACATCCCTTGTGATAGCATGGGCTGTGACAGGTCCTCTTTATGGTGAGATCTGGGGTCTATTAAACCTTTTCTGACTTTCACAGCATCAGAGCAAAGTGAGATCAGTTAAATCTGTTGCTCTCACAAGCCAGGAATGGCTTGTTTACATGAGACCAAAACCGGAAGTGACAAAATCCTCATTGTTTCAGATTTCTGACATCACACAGTGGGAGGAGCAACATTCTTACCAGTCTTCACGATCAGATGAGAGAGCCCGGTAAAGGCGTCGCAGGGAGGGGGGACCCCCTTCCGCTACCCGTAAAAGTAATCCAGCGGCTGCATAGCCGCTCTGATTACTTTTACTAGAAAATCGACGGGTGCAAAAAAAAAAAAAAAAAAAAGGATACTGGGATCATGATTATGGCTCCAGGATCCCAGTATAACCACTTCAACCTCAGGCCATTTATAATGGACAGGAAGTGGTTAAACAGTCATGTGCAAGATGATTCAAGATGGAATTTTCTTTCCATTTTATGTAATATAAAAAAATTACAGATGAAAGGCTTTTTTTTTTTTTTTCCAGACTAGTTATCACTTGTTCAATCTGATTTTAAACCGATATCTATGTAATAATTTTTATACTTTGAAAGGCTTTTTTTTTTTTTTTTGGACTAGCTATCACTTTTTCAATCTGATGTTAAACCAATATCTATGTAATAATTTTTATATTTTTTGTTTAAAAAAAAAAAAAAAAAAAAGACGACTATTTCGTTTGAGAGAAAACAAATTTAATAGAAAATTCTTTGTTACGAAAAAAAAAACAAAGTGTGTCTTTTAGAAATGTTGTAATCCTTGAGTTGTAGTAGGATTTTGTAATTCTATTAGATGCCGTGTTGTAATTAATTAAAGCAATATAGCAAAATGGAATGTGTTGACCATTTTTACCCCTCGCCTACCGAGCACTCTTACCCCCCTCCTGCCCAGGCCAAGTTTCAGCTTTCAATGCTGTCGCACTTTGAATGACAATTGGGCGGTCATGCAACACTGTACCCATATGACATTTTTATCATTTTTTTTGCACACAAATGTGGTATTAAATCGCCGCTGGGGGTTTTATTTTTTTGCGCTATAAACCAAAAAAAAAAAAGGAAAAAATTTGGAAAAAAAAGTTTTTCTTTGTTTCTATTATAAAATGTTGCAAAGAATTTTTCTCCTTCACTGATGAGGTTGATGGGGGGCACTGGTGGGCGGCACTGATGGGCATGGATAGGCTGCACTGATAGGCACGGATAGGCTGCACTGATGGGCACAGATAGGCTGCACTGGTGATCATTGCCAATCTGTTGTCTGACAGTTACCTGTTAGCAGCAGTACTTTTCTCACGGTGTGACAGCGTGAGGAAAGTGCAGCCGATAACCGGCAACTGTATTTACATTACATTTGCTCTTGGAACGGTTTGGGTGCTATTATGACAAGAGTTGTGGATGGCTTTGTAAGTTGTTAGCATTTTGAATTTTATTTGTTTTGTGAGCTGAAGACAATGGAGGGATTGTCAGAGACGGGTGGAGGACACTGAATGAAGACCAGTGGAGGGATTGGCAGAGAGGGATGGAGGACACTGAGTGGAGGCCAGTGGAGGGATTGGCAGAGAGGGGTGGAAGACACTGAGTGGAAGCCAATGGAGGGATTGGCAGAGAGGGGTGGAGGACACTGAATGAAGATCAGTGGAGGGATTGGCAGAGAGGGATGGAGGACACTGAATGGAGGCCAGTGGAGGGATTGGCAGAGAGGGGTGGAGGACACTGAGTGGAGGCCAGTGGAGAGATTGGCAGAGAGGGATGGAGGACACTGAGTGGAGGCCAGTGGAGGGATTGGCAGAGAGGGGTGAAAGACACTGAAAGGAGGCCAGTGGAGGGATTGGCAGAGGGGTGGAGGACACTGAATGGAGGCCAGTGGAGGGATTGGCAGAGAGGGGTGGGGGACACTGAATGGAGGCCTGTGGAGGGATTGGCAGAGAGGGGTGGAGGACATTGAGTGGAAGCCAGTGGAGGGATTGGCAGAGAGGGGTGGAGGACACTGAATGAAGACCAGTGGAGGGATTAGCAGAGAGGGATGGAGGACACTGAGTGGAGGCCAGTGGAGAGATTGGCAGAGAGGGATGGAGGACACTGAGTGGAGGCCAGTGGAGGGATTGGCAGAGAGGGGTGGAAGACACTGAATGGAGGCCAGTGGAGGGATTGGCAGAGAGGAGTGGAAGACACTGAATGGAGGCCAGTGGAGGGATTGGCAGAGGGGTGGAGGACACTGAATGGAGGCCAGTGGACGGATTGGCAGAGAGGGGTGGAGGACACTGAATGGAGGCCAGTGGAGGGATTGGCAGAGAGGGGTGGAGGACACTAAATGGAAGCCAGTGTAGGGATTGGCAGAGAGGGGTGGAGGACACTGAACGGTTGGTGAGGTGGATGAGCCTGGCAGCAGTATTCATGATGGACTGGAGGGGGAATAGTCTATGTAAAGGTAAGACAATGAGGAGGGAGTTGCAGTAGCGAGAGATAAGTAGGGAGTATATTAGAAGCTGGTGTGGTGTTGGTGTAGAAGAGGCGTATTTTGGAGATGTTGCAGAGGTTGAAGTAGCATAGAGTAATTGGATGTGGGGTCAAAAGGACAGTTCAGAGTCCAGGGTTACACCTAACAACCTGGCATATGGGGACAGACCAATAGTTGTGCCATCACTCTTGACGGAGAAGTTCGGCAAAGTGGAACATAGGGGAGAAAATATTATGAACTCAGCTTTGGATAGGTAGCGGTATGACATCTATTTTGATGTCTGTTAGTAAATTAGGTATTTGTGAGGAGACTGATGGGGTGAGTTGAGGGGTACAAAGATATATTTACAAGAAAAAGTATGTGAACCCCTTGGGATTATGTGGAGTTTTGCATGAATTGGGCATAAAATGTGCTCTGAACGTCATCTAAGTCACAACAATAGAAGAACACAGTCTGCTGAACATAATACTACACAAACATTAGATGTTGCCATGGTTTAATTGCACATAACATGTAAACATTCACAGTGCAGGGAGGAAAAAGTATGTGAACCTTTGGACTTAATAACTGGTTGACCCTCCTTTGGCAGCAATAACCTCAACCAAACGTTTCCTGTAGTTGCAGATCAGACCTGCACAACGATCTGGAGTCATTTTGGACCACTCCTCTTCACAAAACTGTTTCAGTTTAGCAATATTCTTGGGATGTCTGGTGTGAATCGCTCTCTTAAGGTCATGCCACAGCATTTCAATCAGGTTGAGGTCAGGACTCTGACTGGGCCACTCCAGAAGGCGTATTCTGTGCTGTTGCAGCCATTGTTTTGTTGAATTACTTGTATGCTTTGGGTCATTGTCCTGTTGCATCACCCATCCTCTGCGGAGCTTCAGTTGGCGGACAGATGGTCGTACGTTTTCCTGCAAAATGTCTTGATAAACTCTGGAATTCATTTTCCCATCAATGACAACAATCCGTCCAGGCCCTGAGGCAGCAAAGCAGCCCCAAACCATGATGCTCCCTCCGCCATGTTTCACAGTGGGGATGAGGTTTTGATGTCAGTGTGCTGTGCCTTTTTTTTCTCCACACATAGTGTTGTGTGTTCTTCCCAAACAACTCAATCTTGGTTTCATCTGTCCACAGTATATTTTGCCAGTAGTGCTGTGGAACATCCAGGTGCTCTTTTGCAAACTTCAAACGTGCTGCAATATTCTTTTTAGACAGCAATGGCTTCCTCCGTGGTGTCCTCCCATGTACTCCATTCTTGTTTAATGTTTTCCTTATTGTAGATGTGTCAACAAAAATGTTAGCATGTGCCAGAGATTTCTGTAGGTCTTTAGCTGACACTCTGGGATTCTTCTTTACCTCATGCAGCATTCTGCGCTGTGCTCTTGCAGTCATTTTTACAGGAAGACCACGCCTAGGGAGAGTAGCAACAGTGCTAAACTTTCTCCATTTGTAGACAGTCTGTCTTACCGTGGACACATGAACATCAAGGCTTTTGGAGATACTTTTTTAACCCTTTCCAGCTTCATGCAAGTCAACAATTCTTGATCGTAGGTCTTCTGAGAGCTCTTTTCTGCGAGGCATGGTTCACATCAGACAGTGCTTCTTGAAACCAGTAAACCCAAAACAGGTGTGTGTTTTTTAAGGGACACATCCAATATCATCACACTGATTGGAGTCAAGGTTGGCTCACTCCTGGCTCCAATTAGCTCTGGGAGAAGTCATTAAGCTAGGGCCTCACATACTTTTTCCTCACTGCACTGTGAATGTTTACATGTTATGTGCAATTAAACCATGGCAACATCTAATGTTTGTGTAGTATTATGTTCAGCAGACTGTGTTCTTCTATTGTTGTGACTTAGATGACGTTCAGAGCACATTTTATGCCCAATTCATGCAAAACTCCACGTAATCCCAAGGGGTTCACATACTTTTTCTTGCAACTGTAGGTGTCTTCAGCATAAAAATTGTACCAGCTGACCCAGGGAGGAGGTGTGGATGGAGAATAGAATTCTAAGGACAGAAGCTTGGGTGGGCCTCAAAGGAATAGAAGAGGAGGAGGTAGAGTTGTAAGTGACACTGAAGGTGTGGTGAGATAGGCAAGATGAGAATCAACAAAAGTACAGTCATAGAGACCAAGGGAATAGTGTTTTTTTTTTTTTGAGGAGGAGGGGATGGTCAACTTTATCAAAGGCAGTTCCAAGAGTAGGAATACAGAAGTGTCCTTTGGTTTTAGCCATTTGTGAGTTTTAGAAGAGCAGTTTCTGTGGAGTGTTGCGGGCGAAATCCACACCAAAGGGGATCATGAGAGTTATTCTCATTGAGGTGAAAGCTCTGGTGGTTGTAGACCAGATGTTCAAGGAGTTGGAGGTAAAAGGGAGCAAGGAGGTCTTAGGTTGTGAGGTCCAGCAAGGGCTTTTAGAAGTGGGAGGGGGGCGACCACTGCATGCTTTATGGGGATAGGGAAGATACCAGTAGAGAGGGAGAGATTGAAGATGTGAGTTAAAAAGTGTAAGATAGAGCAAGAAGGTGACCATATTTGCGGGGGAATGGAGTCCAGAGGGCATGTGGTTAGATGGCCATTAGAAAACAAAGTTTAGTGACGTCCTCTATAGTCGTAGTATTAAACAAGGGAAGCACTGAGTGTGGAAATGGAATGTAACATGGAGAGGATATCTGTACAGCAGATATCTCGTCACAAATTGTACCAATCCTATTTTTGAAGTGATTTGCAATCTCCTAGGCAGTGAAAGAACTAATAGGTGGAGGCAATGAAGAGCAAAGTAGAGAGTTAAAAGCTAGGAAAGGGTTCATGGAGACTGTGTGAGAAGGTGTTAATGGGAGTGATATACAGTAAATAGGTCCTTATGAACGGACTCTTCCATGATGAAGATCAGCCATGGAGTATATCTGAGGTGTATATTAGGGGAGGGGCTTCTTCCACACGAGAGCTGGGATGTCCAGCAACATTCATCTAGAAGACATTTCCCGCACTCAAGGCACTAATACACATCCAGGGTTGTGTGGGACCCCTGATGTACAAGAAGACAGGACTTCCCTCACTCAGACCAGGAAAGTTTATTGTCCAATCTAAGATGTCTGTAAAGATGGGACTTTAGTGAGTGACACTCAGGATAGGAAAGTGGCTTCTCCCCCGTGTGGGACCCCTGATGTACAGGAAGACAGGACTTCAGTGACTAACAATTCCCTCACTCAAGATAGGAAAGTGGCTTCTCCTCCGTGTGGGACCCCTGATGTACAGGAAGACAGGACTTCAGTGACTAACAATTCCCTCACTCAAGATAGGAAAGTGGCTTCTCCTCCGTGTGGGACCCCTGATGTACAGGAAGACAGGACTTCAGTGACTAACAATTCCCTCACTCAAGATAGGAAAGTGGCTTCTCCTCCGTGTGGGACCCCTGATGTACAGGAAGACAGGACTTCAGTGACTAACAATTCCCTCACTCAAGATAGGAAAGTGGCTTCTCCTCCGTGTGGGACCCCTGATGTACAGGAAGACAGGACTTCAGTGACTAACAATTCCCTCACTCAAGATAGGAAAGTGGCTTCTCCCCCGTGTGGGACCCAGTGGTGTATTTAGGTTTTGTGCTGCCCTAGGCAACACAAAAATTGTTCCCCCCCACTCCCCTCATGGAGAGAGCCTGACACCAACCAACACACCCCCCCCCACACACACTCAAAAAAAGCCTTCCACTATCACCGCCCTCCACATACTGGCCACATCCCCTGGAATGACCGTCGGGCTCTACATACACCGCCAACCAGCCCACAACCTCTCTCAGATCCCACCAGGTCCCCATGGCTCGTGTGTCCCTTCTTTCATGTCTTCTTACGGGGGCAGTACTGCCCCCCTGAAAAATGCCGCCCTAGGCAAATGCCTTGTTTGCCTTTTGGTAAATACACCACTGGTGGGACCGCTGATGTACAGGAAGACAGGACTTCAGTGACTAACGATTCCCTCACTCAGGACAGGAAAGTGGCTTCTCCCCCGTGTGGGACCCCTGATGTACAGGAGGACAGGACTTCAGTGACTAACAATTTCCTCACTCAGGACAGGAAAATGATTTCTCTCCCGTGTACAATCTCTGATATGTGTAAAAATTGACCTTTTATTGAAAAACATTTCCCGCACTCAGAACAAGAATAAGACTTCTCATCCATGTGCAATCTTTTATGCCTGTAAAAACATTTCCTTTACTCAGGACAGGAAAATGGCTTATCCCGTGTGAGACAATTTGTGGTGGGTTTTTTTTACAAAACATTTCCTGCAATCAGAACCAGAAAGTGGCTTGTCCCTGTTGTGAAATCTTTAAAGTCTGCAACACTTCATCCACGTCTTTGGTGACCTCTGATCTCCTTATGAACTGTTTTTTCCATGATGAAGATCAGCCATGGAGTATATCTGAGGTGTATATCAGGGTGTGCTTCTTCCCCACATGAGAGCTGGGATGTCTAGCAACATTCATCTAGAAGACATTTCCCACACTCAAGGCACTGATACACCTCCAGGGTTGTGTGGGACCCCTGATGTACAGGAAGACAGGACTTCAGTGAGGAACATTTCCCTCACTCAGGACAGGAAAGGGGCTTCTCCCCCGTGTGAGATCTCTGATGTGTGTAAAGATAGGTCTTCCTTGAAAAACATTTCCCACACTCAGTACAGGAAAATGGCTTTTCCCCCGTGTGAGACCTCTGATGTCTGTTAAGACTGGAGTTCTGTGAAAAACATCTTCCGCACTCAGGACAGGAATATGGCTTTTCCCCCGTGTGCAATCTCTGATGTTTGTAAAGGTATGACTTCTGTGAAAAACATTTCCCACACTCAGGACAGAAAAATGGCTTCTCCCCCGTGTGGGATGTTTGATGTGTGACAAGTTGTGATTTTCGTACAAAACATTTCCCGCACTCAGGACAGGAATATGGTTTCTCACCCGTGTGAGACAGTTGATGTCTGATGAGATGTGATATATTTACAAAACATCTCTCGCACTCAGGACAAGAATGCAGCTTCTCTCCTGTGTGAAATCTCTGATGCATGTAAAGATTTGACTTCTTTGAAAAACATTTCCCGCACTCAGGGCAGGGATACGGCTTCTCGCCTGTGTGAGATCTTTTATGCACATTAAGATGGTATTTAAAAAGGAAACCCTTCCCGCACTCAGTACAGGAGAACCTCTTCTCTTTTGGAAGACCAGCCCGGTCCCGCACAGTCTGTGGTTCCTCAGGATACGAGGAATCCGATGGTCCATCTACACTGGGCGGTGCCGGATGGACATTGGAGGGAGCCGGGTTTTCTCCTGGACTATACTGTGTGATGTCCTCATCTTCTACTTTCCAGTCTGGAGACAAAGTGAGACAATCCTCAGAGGTTTTCCTCATCTCCCGGCCATGGACTAAAATACAAAGACAAAGAGGATTACTAGACAGGAGCTGATTGGTCCCCCAAACCAGGACTCCGCCCACATCAGGCAGCTTGGTCTCTGAGGAGCTTACAATTCCACCCTCAAGGGAACTAGGAAATGGCTCCTCTGATCTCCTACCAGGTCATTTCTTTATTCATGGACCTTAGTCAGAGAGTGAGGAAACAACCAGAACTGTCTTTTATAGGAGGGACAGTGATGAGGGGATTATAGGACGAGGGTCCCCACCCCCTCTATCACTCATCGCCATCTTCCCAACACAAGAAGTACTGCACTTCCTTATTTAGTCCATGATTTAGTCATGAAGAACAGCGGGGCTGAGCCCCACCAGAGGTCAGAGAGTGGGGATGGGGGGAGAACAACCAAGATGAAGACTGGACTGATCCTGAAGACCACCATCATTGGGTTATTGACTCCTCCCTCATTATCACTTTCTGTTTAAGGGTTCAAAGTTGGAGGATGTTATCACATTATTATCACCATGTAAAAGTCTGCTCCAATCACATCATCCGATATAAAATGTCCAGCTGGGAGGAAATGGGGGGAACAAAATAGAATCCATATTATGTGTATATATAGCAGTGGGGGGAGGGTGGAGAGCAGAAGTCAGGACTATGGAATGTACAACATAGAGTATATAGTGCAGGGGTCAGGAGTATGTAATGTACAACAGAGTATATAGTGCAGGGGTCAGGAGTATGTAATGTACAACATAGAGTATATAGTGCAGGTGTCAGGAGTATGTAATGTACAACATAGAGTATATAGTGCAGGGGTCAGGAGTATATAATGGACCGCATAGAGTATATAGTGCAGGGGTCAGGAGTATATAATGTACAGCATAGAGTATATAGTGCAGGTGTCAGGAGTATGTAATATACAACATAGAGTATATAGTGCAGGGGTCAGGAGTATGTAATGTACAACATAGAGTATATAGTGCAGGGGTCAGGAGTATGTAATGTACAACATAGAGTATATAGTGCAGGGGTCAGGAGTATGTAATGTACAACATAGAGTATATAGTGCAGGGGTCAGGAGTATGTAATGTACAACATAGAGTATATAGTGCAGGGGTCAGGAGTATATAATGGACAGCATAGAGTATATAGTGCAGGGGTCAGGAGTATATAATGTACAACATAGAGTATATAGTGCAGGGGTCAGGAGTATATAATGTAGAACATAGAGTTTAAAATACAACAGTAAGAATTATATAATGTACAATATAAAGTGGAAGGGTCAGAACTCACAATATTGGTATTCTGTAATCAGCGGTAGTATAATGATTAACTGAGACAAGTTGCAGAGGTCCCACCCCGCTGCCTCCCATCTCCTGAGACTGCACTCAGTGACTTGGGTCTGAGACTATACAGACATATCCCTCCACCCGGCACAGCCAGCAGATAACAGAGCAAGGAACCCTGGGAGAATTGTTCTGTCAGAGATCTTACTAGACCCGGGCATGGGACAAAAAATCCCTAGGTCTAGTAACACTTATGGTGAAAAATCAACATTTTGCTGCCGGCTGAACCCCAGAATCTCCATAAATCCAGTCTAGATACATAAATTGTGTCTGCAGCACAGAGAAGGAAGATTATCCGAGAGAAATCCAGGAATACAGGACGGGGAACACAGCTCAGGAAAGTGACCAGGGGATTACAGGCTGATATCACACGCTCCTGATGACATCATACGCCGAAACATGTAGAGCGGGGCTTGATAGCCCTACACTTGTCCTCTGAGAAGGAATTGCTTTTTTTCTGGGATTTAAAGGGCCATACACATTTTTGCAATTTTAAATGTTTTTTACCTAATAAATACGGTGTTACGCTATGGAGGTTTCCATTTGATGTTTTTACGGTGGTGGAGGAGTACTGTGGAGGTTCTGGAGGAGTTTTGTGGCAAACGATTGATCTACAGGTGTTTCCACTATGGAGCCTTTCATCAGCGTATAGAGGTGTCAAGACCACACAGACGGCCAACTTTCCTGCAGGAACATCTCATGCGATATTTGACTTACCATTCCAGGTGGTCACTTATCTGTGGTGAGTGGGGCTCTGGAGGGGGAGCACTGATTGGAGCACAACACACAGAGAATTGCTATGGATAAGATTTACTACTGTATCACTTAATGTTCACACCAGATGCGGATTTCTTTTGGAACTTTCAATTTATTTATATATATATATATATATATAAATATATATATATTTTTTTTTTTTAATAAATATACAATTTCACTGTATACACAGTTTATGGCATTGTATATGTGCTATATTTAGCACTATTGTCATTTAAGCACCTTGTATTTACTTATTGGTTTATTTGGGATTTAGTCACTGGGGAGGAGGGATATAATTGCCAGCCCACGGGGCATTACAGCACATGCACATTTGTGGGGACTGTTTGTCTAGTAGGGAGTTCATTTGTTTATTTAATTATTTAAAGTAGTTTTTGGGAGAGGCAGCGCAGCAATTTTTATGTTTGATATCACCCAGTCCCCGCCCTACTCTGGACCAATCAGTGAGCAGTATGGGCGGAGGAATGGATTTAGTGTTCATGACCCACCTGTGCTGATCTCTGTAGGAGTGTCCTCCTCTATAAATGTCCCCGTTATTCCATCCTCCTCCATAGACTGCTGATCATCCCTCACATACGTCTCTTCTTCTTCTGATTTAACCTCAACTTTTATATCGATCAGATCTTCACCCTAAACCAAGAGAGAGAGAAAATAACATTTGTAAAATATATGCATTAATATTGTGACATCACATTAAAAAGAAAATCCAGACATCTTCTTGAATCCATGTTCCACATACTCCATCCCACCAACCTTGTAACTGTGAGGAATGGTGTGACCTTCCTGTGTGGAATCCCAGGAATACAGAGGATGGGGACATCTCTCTGGTGGGTTCCTGTAGCTGGATGGCTCCACCATGGTGTCCTGGTACAGATCTTTGTGTCCTTTTAGAAACTCTGACTTCTCCATCACCCCATCCTCATCCTCCTCTTCTGCTTTAACCTCAACTTTTATATTTATCAGATCTTCACCCTAAACCAAGAGAAAGATGGAAAATATCAACTCAAAAAACAGGATTTGTTGTTACCATAAAATCCCTTTCCCGGAGTTCATTGACGGACAGAGCTCTTCTGAATCTTGACCATAGGGTCATATCGCTACCTACAGGAGTAGGACACTAGGTAGAAAAGAACTCAGCTGCCTATGGGTAGTCCCTTCTGGCATAAAACCCTCTCTCTGCCATAGGCAATCCAGTCTTTCTTCCTAGTATTCAGGAGTGAGGACCTGGTTCCCTGCTGGGGAAGCATTAATTCCAACAGAAGGGTGGGTGCTGTGTTCGTCAATGAACTCAGAGAAGGGGATTCTACAGTGAGTAACAAACAATCCCATTTTTTCCTACGTTCATTGATGGACACGGCTCTTCTGAATCTTGACCATAGGGATGTCCAAAAGCAGTGCCCTAATGAAGGGTGGACAAAACAAAAAGCAACCAGAGAAAACAGGCAAACATGCCAGCCCCCAGCAACCCCTAACAAGGTGAGCAAAGAACCATAAAACAGCAGCCGGCAAGGCCTTGCATTCAAAACAAGCAGCCGAAGAAACAAACTGTTAAATTTTGCAAAAGTGTGCACAGACGAACAGGTAGCTGCAGCGGAAACCAAAGACACAGATGCTAAAAGCACAGTAATGCAGGCCATAGATGAGTCAAAAATCGGCCGATTTTTCTTTAAAAAAACGAAAAATCGGTCGTTCAAGCGGCCGACGTTACCAGCAACGGTAAAAAAAATCAGCCGATTTTCATCCCGTCTACAGCCGGCAAAAAGTGTCCCTGCAGAGAGCTCCGCTATTTCTTTGACAGTTACTTGACATTTATAGCGGTTGCAACAATGTATCTATTTGTATCCATTTAGGATACAGATGTTTTTATTCGGAAACAAATAGATACATTGTTGCAACCGCTATAAATGTCAAGGAACTGTCAAAGAAATAGCGGAGCTCTCTGCAGGGACATTTTTTGCCGGACTGGAATTCCTCTTCTTCATCTTCCTCTTCTTCATCCTCTTCTTCTTCTTCATCCTCTTCTGCTTCTTCTACTTCTTCTTCATCCTCTTCTTCTTCTTCATCCTCTTCTTCATCCTCTTCTTCTTCATCCTCTCTCTTCTTCCTCAGCTTCTTCATCCTCTTCTTCAGCTTCTTCATCCTCTTCTTCATTCTCTTCTTCATCCTCTTCTTCTTCATCCTCTTCATCTTCATCCTCTTCATCTTCATCCTCTTCATCTTCATCCTCTTCTTCATCCTCTTCTTCATCCTCTTCTTCTTCTTCCTCATCTTCTTCATCCTCTTCTTCAGCTTCTTCATCCTCTTCTTCATTCTCTTCTTCATCATCCTCTTCTTCTTCATCCTCTTCTTCTTCCTCTTCTTCATCCTCTTCCTCTTCATCCTCTTCTTCATCATCCTCTTCTTCTTCTTCTTCATCCTCTTCTTCATCCTCATCTTCTTCTTCCTCCTCTTCTTCTTCTTCCTCTTCTTCATGCTCTTCTTCATCCTCTTCTTCTTCATCCTCTTCTTCTTCATCCTCTTCCTCTTCTTCATCCTCTTCTTCTTCTTCATCCTCTTCTTCTTCTTCCTCTTCTTCTTCATCCTCTTCTTCTTTTTGTCTTCCTCTTGCAGGTCACTGCTCATGCGCAGATTTTTTTATCGGTAAAAAGATCGGCCGATTTGCCCATCATTGCCGTGAAAATCGGCCGATCGGCAAATTCGGACGATTTTTTTCCAACTTTACCAATAAAAAAAATCTGCCGAAAAACAAACGAACAATTAGCCCACTAACGATCCGAAAATCGGCCGATTTTCGACCCATCTATGGCCTGCATAAGCTCTTTTGCTTTAGTGGAGCGTAATGGGAAAGGGAGGAGCCCATCCCATAATAGAGCACACCTGGACACGTGTCTGCCAGGTTCAGTGGGGGGACGCGGCAGAAGAGGCCACAAGGCCTTTCCTTGGGTCGTCCGTGAACTGAAAAGGAATCTGACCACCGATAGGAAGCCGCAGTAGACAGGTACACATGAACCACCCAGACCACATCTAAGGTGGGCAATGCAACCTCCACAGGATGCGACAGCTGTGGACAAAAGGACACCACCTTCAGTAGAAAGGAGAGGCACAGACGAAGAACCACCTCATCCTTGTGTAGACCCAAAAAAAGGGGGACTAACAAGACCACCCACCACTCAGAAGCAATGGCGATCAAAAAGGCAACATTTGGAGAAAGTTACGAGGGGAAAACCTAAATACTTCTGGAGAACCGAAAGAACCAAATTCAAAGCTCATAGAGGTAACAGGGAGTGCAGGGGGCACCAAACGATGAACCCCTAAAATAAAAGTGCAAAACAGGAAGTGCGTGGCCAAGAGGTGCTGAACAAAAAAACAAAACAAAAAAGGACAGTGAGGGCATAAACCTGACCCATAAAAGATACTCAAGGCAAGTAGTGGAAGACAGGCCAACACCCGAGCCACCGTGAAGGAATATGGATGTCACCCAGAGCCTTGCACCCAGCAATCTAAGCCTACCAGATGCGACGACAGCTTCTGAAGAGCAGGCAGGTGAGGCTCAACATTGTAGAACACCAAAATTGGAAAACTCCCTGTCTGCCAAAGCTGGCTCCCAATAGTCGTGTCCACTAACCAGATATAGTAATCCAGGATGGTAGACAAGACCCTGGGGCAGACGGTCCTCCCAAAATGGCAAACACCCGGTAACATCCAAGACCAGCTGCACCGTGTTGGCGTACCACAGACCAGTCTGGAGCCACCAGAAGACTGGAATTCTTTTGCTCACTATCCTGCAAACTTGGCACAGCAGGCGCGGGATTAGCCTGAGTGGAGGAAGACAGAAAAAGACAATACAGGTCCCAACTCGCAGGACAGGGGACTGGAGGCACCAAAGGGAGAAGGCCCTCATCGTTCATTCCATCTGAAACTGGTTGTCCAGGGAGCCTGTAGACTCGTCTCATATGGATAAGATTTCTCCCCCGCGGAGTGAACATACAGAACTGTGCACACAAGAACTGGCCTGAGAGGTGGACACCATAGGACCCAGAGTTCACCAGCAAGACCGCTGGGAGAGCCACTCACGGGGCGAAACTAGGAGGATCGAAGTATGAAGCTGCTGGAGCTTGTTTTCCAAGGAATCCATTGGCCTGCTCAGAGTCGAAATCAGGACCATATATTCCTGTAGCACTACACCCTTAGGAGTTGCTGACGTTTGGGTCCCCCCTATAGTCCTGCACAGCCAGACAATACGCATTTCCAATCCACTTGCATTCAAGAGTCAGTGACCAGTTCTTGAGTTTGCTTTGAAGTTTTTTTGGGGATTTAGAAATTGAATGGGGTAAGGGGTGTACGGGATGCCCAAAGGAAATGAAAAGGTGAGGACAACTTCCTGAACTATGTACAAATCTTCTTTGTGGAGAGCTAGCCAGCATCTCCTGTTGTATCAACCTAGACCCTAGATATTCCTCTATCCAGCTACCTGGAGGAATCCCTGATTGAATTCATTGAATTTATAATTTGAATCTTCTTCAGCCAACAAAATGTTTCCACAAATGGTCTATCTTATACCAAGATGGAAACATCCCAGAGAACCGCCACAGCTACAGCTCCCAGTGGGAGACCATTTATGGAAACACTTTGTTGGTTCCACACTTTGATACCTCATACAAGGGAAGCTCATCAGTGATCGAGTCCAGATGTCTGGGTTGATCTAAGTGCTTGATAGAGGGGTGTGTTACTATTTTCAATTCCCTATTGACCTCCATTAGACAATTTTATCATTCATTCATTCAGTTGGACCACTGAGGGGGTCTGTTTGCATAGACAATGCCTGGAATTTACCAGCAAGGATCCTTGGAATTTCTGTTTTTATGAATGGCGATAATACTGTTTACAGCATCTCGCCTTTTCCCCCTGAAGATGATTCAAATTATAAATTCAATGCATTGAAACGCGTTTGGAGTTTTTCCTCTTTGGTGATATACAGTCAGGTCCATAAATATTGGGACATGGACACAATTCTAACATTTTTGGCTCTATACACCACCACAATGGATTTGAAATGAAATGAACAAGATGTGCTTTAACTGCAGACTGTCCACTTTAATTTGAGGGTATTTACATCCAAATCAGGTGAACGGTGTAGGAATTACAACAGTTTGCATATGTGCCTCCCACTTGTTAAGGGACCAAAAGTAATGGGACAGAATAATAATCATAAATCAAACGTTCACTTTTTAATACTTGGTTGCAAATCCTTTGCAGTCAATTACAGCCTGAAGTCTGGAACACATAGACATCACCAGACGCTGGGTTTCATCCCTGGTGATGCTCTGCCAGGCCTCTACTGCAACTGTCTTCAGTTCCTGCTTGTTCTTGGGGCATTTTCCCTTCAGTTTTGTCTTCAGCAAGTGAAATGCTCAATCGGATTCAGGTCAGGTGATTGACTTGGCTATTGCATAACAATCCACTTCTTTCCCTTAAACTCTTTGGTTGCTTTTGCAGTCTGCTTTGGGTCATTGTCCATCTGCACTGTGAAGCGTCCGATGAGTTGTGAAGCATTTGGCTGAATATGAGCAGATAATATTCCCGAAACACTTCAGAATTCATCCGGCTGCTTTTGTCAGCAGTCACATCATCAATAAATACAAGAGAACCAGTTCCATTGGCAGCCATACATGGCCACGCCATGACACTACCACCACCATGCTTCACTGATGAGGTGGTATGCTTAGGATCATGAGCAGTTCCTTTCCTTCTCCATACTCTTCTCTTCCCATCACTCTGGTACAAGTTGATCTCGGTCTCATCTGTCCATAGGATGTTGTTCCAGAACTGTGAAGGCTTTTTTACATGTCGTTTGGCAAACTCTAATCTGGCCTTCCTGTTTTTGAGGCTCACCAATGGTTTCCATCTTGTGGTGAACCCTCTGTATTCACTCTGGTGAAGTCTTCTCTTGATTGTTGACTTTGACACACATACACCTACCTCCTGGAGAGTGTTCTTGATCTGGCCAACTGTTGTGAAGGGTGTTTTCTTCACCAGGGAAAGAATTCTTCGGTCATCCACCACAGTTGTTTTCCGTGGTCTTCCAGGTCTTTTGGTGTTGCTGAGCTCACCGGTGCGTTCCTTCTTTTTAAGAATGTTCCAAACAGTTGTTTTGTTTCCACGCCTAATGTTTTTGCTATCTCTCTGATGGGTTTGTTTTGTTTTTTTTCAGCCTAATGATGGCTTGCTTCACTGATAGTGACAGCTCTTTGTATCTCATCTTGAGAGTTGACAGCAACAGATTCCAAATGCAAATAGCACACTTGAAATTAACTCTGGACCTTTTATCTGCTCATTGTAATTGGAATAATGAGGGAATAACACACAACTGGCCATGGAACAGCTGAGAAGCCAATTGTCCCATTACTTTTGGTCCCTTAACAAGTGGGAGGCACATATGCAAACTGTTGTAATTCCTACACCGTTCACCTGATTTGGATGTAAATACCCTCAAATTAAAGCTGATAGTCTGCAGTTAAAGCACATCTTGTTCGTTTCATTTCAAATCCATTGTGGTGGTGTATAGAGCCAAAAATGTTAGAATTGTGTCGATGTCCCAATATTTATGGACGTGACTGTATAGCCTAATCATTGCCATCCACATCAAAATTCTGTTTTGTGTATTGCGTCTGTTTTTTTATTGATGTACTATGTTCAATACGTTTTGTATTTTTTATATCAGATCCTTTTTTTCTTTTCTTTTTGTAGTTTTGGTGCTTAAAAAGTCCCTTTTTCTTCTCTGTATGTTTTTTACGGCTCTGCAATTTTGGAATAAGCACCTTGTATGATTAACCTCTTGGCACCGGCCGAACGCAAATGTGCGGCCTCCCACGTCTGGGCCTAGACGCCAAGCGGCCGCACATTTGCGTTCTATTAAAAAAACATATGTGCTGAGAGCGCGCGCCCTGAGCGTTCCCAGCACACACGTTCGGTACTCACGGAAAGGTCCCGATCTCTTTCGATTGGGACCTTTCCCGATCCTGTGACCGCTGTGACAGCGAATCACGGCGGTCACATGACCCTAAAACCCTGTCCCGCCCCAGGAGGCGTCGGTGCCAAGGGGTTAACACATTTGACCAGCCTATATATTTCCCACCAGAGTGCTTTCTTCCCCTCTCTGGCCCAGGGGGTGCAAGCTTACTCACTTAGTCCCCTTGTGTTGCTGATGGGTCAGTGACTGCTACCAGGCCTTTTAGCTGGGCTTGCTTCTTCCCTACCACACAGGTGGTCCTCTCTCACGGGGGGCCAGTGAAGTTCGGAACTTTCCTCTCTGCAAGGTCCTCAGCCTGTAGGTGAGCCTCTCTCCATCTGGGCCTCCTCCCAGGCTCCTGCTCCTCAACCTCACATCTTTCTCTTCCACCCATACTCTCCTGCTGCTGAGCAGGCTTGGTTACTCTTTAAGGCTGTCCTGGCCCCTTGCCAAGCCTCCTACTGGGGATTTGCCAGGATCCTCCAAGTGTACAGGCCAGCCACTCCTCAGATCCACTCACTGCTTCTAGATCTTTCTTCATAGTTCTAGAACAGGGGGAAATTCCAGAGGGATGGTCTGCAGAGTTTCTCAGCTCTTACCACAATTTGACCCCTTGCTAGCTATCACACCCAGGCTGCTACTCAGCCCTAACAATTGGAATCTAGCTCCCCCTAGCTAACTAGGAGGGCACTACACCCCGGTCTCCTAGACAGAGCAAACATCTTGAGGTTGTGGAGCCATATGAAGCTCTACAGGGAGTGCTTTGCGTCACCACGTTGCCTGTCAGTGTGGTCTGGGAGTCCGCTGGCAGAAGCAGAACAGCCAAGTAACCAGCCACAGCAATCTCTCATTGTCGCAGCAACGCCAGGACTGAAGCCAGTCCCTTAGAGAACACCCGGTGTGATGAAGCCAGCCCCACAATTACTAGACACCTTACACATGGAAATGTGCAGGTATACAACCTAGATCAGGGGTGTCAAACTGGCGGCCCTCCAGCTGTTGCAAAACTACAAGTCCCATCATGCCTTTGGCAGTCATGCGTGTAACGGTCAATCTTGCAATGCCTCATGGGACTTATAGTTTGGCATCAGCTGGAGGGCCGCCAGTTTGACACCTGTGATCTAGATGGCTATAGCTGCTAGAAAAAAGCCAAGCGAAGAGATTCCAGCTCAACCCGCCGAACAGGCAGGAAACAATAGAAGGTCTACAGATCCCTGACCAGGCAAACCCTGTCTCTGTCAGGACAGTGAACGGATTGGAGAAAAACCTCAGAACCGAGCCAGCTCGGGAACAGGAACAAAATCCCTGAAGAGGGAGATCATGCACAAGGCGCACTAGTGGAAAATGGAAACTGGAGGCAAAGAATTACCACAGCGGAAGGGGGTGAAATGCTTTTTTGCAGCTGGACCCAAGCAGTTCATGGACCTTCGTGGTGCGAACAGGGAATGTACATGGGCCCAAAAACCAGCAAGTGCGACTGCCTGCCCTAGAGACAGGTGGAGCAAAGTTACATGCTGAGCTGAATGCATCCTCAGGCATGGTGATCTTGTGGGTCCAGGAGCGCTTGTCCCTAACCACAGGGGCCTTGAAGCGCTGAAACTAATCTGGTAGAAGGAAAGAAATCCCATTATGTGGCCTCACAGACACAGTATGTGGCCCCATACTGCAGAATGTGAGGATCCACGAACCAACCAAGGTGACATGCCACATGGTAAACAAGATGGGAGCCAGCCTACCTGCCACGAACTGAGACCCCGCACAGGGGGCCTGCCGACTGAGACCCCGCAAAGGGGGCCTGCTGACTGAGACCCCGCAAAGGGGGCCTGCCGACTGAGACCCCGCAGTAACCCCACTGAGACAGCCTATTGCCCAGCACGGCTGTTGATTGAAGATCTCAACAGGAAAATGACAAATGAAAAGGTCCCAACAGGGAACCAGGTCCTCACTCCTGAATACTAGGCAGAAAGACTGGATTACCTATGGCAGAGAGGGGGATTTATGCTGGCAGGGACTGCCTACTCCTGTAGGTAGTGATATACCCATATGGTCAACATTCAAAACAGCTGTGAGACATATTCACATATTGTGTCACATACAAAAAAAATCCCACACATCGTCTCCACTAGTCCATGTTCTAGACTCTGTCCCACCAACCTTGTAATGGTGAGGGATGGTGTGATCTTCCTGTGTGGAATCCCAGGAATACAGAGGACGGGGACATCTCTCTGGTGGGTTCCTGGTATTAGGTGGCTCCATCATATCCTTGTGTCCTTCTAAAAACTCCTCCATCACTCCATACTCCTCATCCTCCTCTTTATACTCTTCTTTAGCAACAATATTATCATCCCCGAGGATTCCACTCTGAATATATAATAAAACATTCATTGTAACAAACATGCTGTGTATAAATCACAACTACCAATAATTGTCATCATCTACCTGATGATGGTGAGGGATGGTGTGACCTTCCTGTGTGGAATCCTGGGAATACAGAGGATGGGGACATCTCTCTGGTGGGTTTCTATAGCTGGATGATTCCACCATGGTGTCCTGGTACAGATCCTTGTGTTCTTTAATCAACGTTGACTCATCCAGCATCCCATCCTCCTCTTTTATCCCTTCTTTAACCTCAACTTTAAAATAACTCAGGTTTCCACTCTAAGTACAGAATAAAATAATGACATCAATGATAACAATGCAGATAATGTACAGATCCTAATGATACTATCAGTGATTGTTCCTCATCTACCTGATGATGGTGAGGGATGGTGTGACCTTCCTGTGTGGAATCCCGGGAATACAGAGGATGGGGACATCTCTCTGGTGGGTTCCCATGACTGGATCCATCTGTAGGAAACACACACACTGACTGAATCCATTGTTTCTATGTGTTTATCAGATGATGGGGGATCTAGGTGGATCCTCCGTACTGCTCTCTCCTTTACAATAAAGTCTCCTCTTACCCGGTGATGTGAGGGGCGGCTGATTGTCCATCATGACGTCCTTGTAGAGATCCTTGTGTCCTTCTAAATACTCCCACTCCTCCATGGAGAAATAGACAGTGACACCCTGACACCTTATAGGAACCTGACACACACAATGATACAGTCACCATCCAGACACATCCCTTGTCTGTTACTGGAGAATGTCCCAGAATTCCCGGCACCGCTCACCTCTCCTGTCAGCAGCTCCATCATCTTCTTGGTGACTTCTAGAATCTTCTGCATGTTGTGTCTCTCAGGTTTCAGGGAGTCACATGGAGGCACTGTGATGGTCATATGATCACCTGACTTCAGAGGAGGAAATCTCTGTATTGAGGAACCAATAGGAATATCATGTTAGAATCCCAGAATCCTCCTCACCTCTCCAGTCAGGTCTGTGTTTTATTAATAGAGATAAGTGATGTCATGTGTCCTCCCAGAATCCTCCTCACCTCTCCGGTCAGGTCTGCGTTTTATTAATAGAGATAAGAGTGATGTCATGTGACCTCCCAGAATCCTCCTCACCTCTCCGGTCAGGTCTGCGTTTTATTAATAGAGATAAGAGTGATGTCATGTGACCTCCCAGAATCCTCCTCACCTCTCCGGTCAGGTCTGTGTTTTATTCATAGAGATAAGAGCGATGTGATGTGACCTCCCAGAATCCTCCTCACCTCTCCGGTCAGCAGGTAGATGATCTCCAGGGTGAGGTTTAGTATCCTCTCAGTTATCTGACTCCGGTCCACCTCCATCCTCATTGATGTGGCCCTGTGATCTATTGGGGTTTCTCTGTATATGTAGTGAGAATTGGAACACATAGATTTGGGTTACTCAGGGCTCTATTTATTAAAAATTCACATAGCCATTCATCCAGCAAATCTGCCTGTACATTCAATCTGTGTATATTGAGCAAAAGTTAGAAACATTTTAAGCAATTCTCGCTTCCAAATGAATGTTCTTTTAGTATGGGCAGTAGTAAAATACCACACTGGGGCCACTAGATGGGGCTAAGGAACACAGGAAATACATATGTGTTTGTAAAAAGAGATACTATGTAACAATTTTGGAGAGTGCTAAAGAGAATTAGAAAATACATGTAACCAATGGGTGTAAAGCATACATAATCTTGAAAAGTTGTTGCAGTTCCTTTGTACACAACCCGCCATCACCTTGCTGTGCGGTAAACACTACAAGCAACCCACATTCCCCATCACCATAGTAGAAATAAAATCTAGGCTGTTCATTCACCTCCATCAAAATACTACAAAGACAGAGAGACTGAATATGAGAGGCAGAGTTGCTGCACGGGAAGATAGTAAGGGGGAGAGCAACTGCTGCATTGGAGAATAGTAAGGGACAAGCAACTGCTGCACTGGAGGATAGTAAGGGACAAGCAACTGCTGCACTGGAGGATAGTAAGGGACAAGCAACTGCTGCACTGGAGGATAGTAAGGGACAAGCAGTTCCTGCACTGGAGGATAGTAAGGGACAAGCAGTTCCTGCACTGGAGGATAGTAAGGGACAAGCAGTTCCTGCTTTGGAGGATAGTAAGGGACAAGCAGTTCCTGCACTGGAGGATAGTAAGGGACAAGCAGTTCCTGCACTGGAGGATAGTAAGGGACAAGCAGTTCCTGCACTGGAGGATAGTAAGGGACAAGCAGTTCCTGCACTGGAGGATAGTAAGGGACAAGCAGTTTCTGCACGGGGAGATAGTAGGGGGCAAGCAATTCCTGCATGGGGAGATAGTAGGGGGCAAGCAGCAACTGCACGGGGAGATAGTAGGGGGAAAGCAGCTCCTGCACGGGGAGATAGTAGGGGGCAAGCAGTTCCTGCACGGGGAGATAGTAGGGGGCAAGCAGTTCCTGCACGGGGAGATAGAAGGGGGCAAGCAGTTCATGCACGGGGAGATAGTAGGGGGCAAGCAGTTCCTGCATGGGGAGATCGTAGCAGGAGAGCAGTTGCTGCACAGGTAGATAGTAGCAGGTGAGCAGTTGCTACACAAGAAAATAATAGCAGGTGAGCACTTGCTGCATGGGAAGATAGTAAGGGATGAGCAGTTGCTGCATTGGGAGATAGTAGAGGGCGAGCAGTTGCTGCGTGAGGAGATAGTAGGGGGAGAGCAGTTACTGAATGGGGAGATAGTAGGGGGAGAGCAGCTACTGCATGGGGAGATAAGAGGGCGAGCAGTTGCTGCAAGGGGGATAGTAGGGGGCGAGCAGTTGCTGCAAGGGGCATAGTAGGGGGCGAGCAGTTGCTGCAAGGGGCATAGTAGGGGGCGAGCAGTTGCTGCAAGGGGCATAGTAGGGGGCGAGCAGTTGCTGCAAGGGGCATAGTAGGGGGCGAGCAGTTGCTGCAAGGGGCATAGTAGGGGGCGAGCAGTTGCTGCAAGGGGGATAGTAGGGGGCGAGCAGTTGCTGCAAGGGGGATAGTAGGGGGCGAGCAGTTGCTGCAAGGGGGATAGTAGGGGGCGAGCAGTTGCTGCAAGGGGCATAGTAGGGGGCGAGCAGTTGCTGCAAGGGGCATAGTAGGGGGCGAGCAGTTGCTGCAAGGGGGATAGTAGGGGGCGAGCAGTTGCTGCAAGGGGGATAGTAGGGGGCGAGCAGTTGCTGCAAGGGGGATAGTAGGGGGCGAGCAGTTGCTGCAAGGGGGATAGTAGGGGGCGAGCAGTTGCTGCAAGGGGGATAGTAGGGGGCGAGCAGTTGCTGCAAGGGGGATAGTAGGGGCGAGCAGTTGTTGCAAGGGGGATAGTAGGGGGCGAGCAGTTGCTGCAAGGAGGATAGTAGGGGGTGAGCAGTTGCTGCACGGGGAGATGGTAGGGGGCAAGCAGTTGCTGTACGGGGAGATGGTAGAGGGCGAACAGTTGCTGCACGGGGAGATGGTAGAGGGCGAGCAGTTGCTGCACGGGGAGATGGTAGAGGGCGAGCAGTTGCTGCACGGGGAGATGGTAGGGGGTGAGCAGTTGCTGCACGGGGGGATGGTAGGTGGTGAGCAGTTGCTGCACAGGGGGGATAGTAGGGGGCGAGTAGTTGCTGCATGGGGAGATAGTAGGGGCAATAGGGCACAGGAAAGTTTGGGGGTGCTGGTGGGAGGGGGAACCGCACACTGAAAGTTTTTATCCACATGCCTAGAATACATGAGGGTAAAACACTTTCAGCCTTTCGAACCACTTTAACCCCTTGAACCCTGCACCACAGCTGTGTGCATTTGGGCTGTTGCGAAGCAGTCCCATTCACTTTAATGGGTTGGGCTTGGTAGGCGGTAGAACCTGCCAAAAGCAACAGGGAGTATAATTTCTACCATGACCCCCAAGCTACTGCCTATGCAGATAAATGGGTTGGCAGCTGGGGGCTGTAAAAACAAGGCTCAACTGTTGGGGCTCTTATTGCTGGCCACACTGGACCTCATTTTACTTTCTCAATCTCTTCAGGCCCTATTTAGTCTATACATAAGGGGGAAAGGTGGCACACTACGAACTATAGGCGGGGTTAGAAACACTTGCGTTGGCCACACCTGTTCAGGGACTTGGCCACGCCCATGTGTGCTACGCATGCCGCATCAGATCCCCCACTTATGCTTCTAACACCCGCACAGCAGCCGCAGAAATCTGGGGCTGGAGACATCCCTGCTGGGTTGTAAGACCAGTCCCAGCCTAGGCTCCTGGCTCTAGGTTCTTGCCTAGGCTCTGGCAGTCGCAGGTCTTCTGGCATTATCAGGACCAATGAGGAGTCTATTGCCCTTTATTAGATAGGAGCACACTGAGGGACAGTCCACTGCTGGGCGAGCAAAAGTGCTTTCCATGACCCTATGTGAACATTTGCGGCGGGGCTGACCGTACTATGAAAAGTCGGAATGCTAGTTCAAGTCCATGGCATTTCTCCATTCACTGAGATCGGCTTTAATAACTTGCCCACCAGAGGATCCCTCACCCCCCCCCCCCCCCCCCCCTCCTGACTAGACCATTTTTTGCGATTAGGCGCTGCGTTATTTTAACTGACAATTGCGCAGTCATGCAACGCTGAAATGAAATTTACGTCCTCTTTTTCCCCCCATGAATAGAGCTTTCTTTCAGTGGTATTTGATCACCTGTACGTTTTGTTTTTTATTTTTTGCCCTATAAACAAAAAAACAAAACAATATTTTTTACTTTTTGTTATTAAACATGTACATTATAATTAAAAGAAAAAAATTTAATTTAGGCTAAAATGTATTCTGCTCCATGTTTTTGCTAAAAAAAAAAAAAAATCCCAATACGTGTAAATTAACCATTTCAATACCGGGCAATTTTCCCCCTTCCTGCCCAGGCCATTTTTCAGGTTTCAGCGCTCTCACACTTTGAATGACAATTGCGCGGTCATACAACACTGTACCCAAACTAAAATTTTATCATTTTCTTCACACAACTAGAGCTTTCTTTTGGTGGTATTTATTCACTGCTGGGGTTTTTATTGTTTGCTAAATTAACAAAAAAAGACCAAAAATTTTGAAAAAAACAAATTTTTCTTTGTTTCTGTTATAAAAGTTTACAAATAAATAATTGTTCTTCATAAATTTAGGCCGAGATGTATTCTGCTACATGTCTTTGGTGAAAATAACCCAAATTAGGATGTATTATTTAGTTTGTAGGAAAGTTATAGAGTTCACAAACTATGGTATAGATCTGAAAATTGATCAATCCTGAAGTACTGACAGCCAATCTAATTTCTTGAGGTCCAAGAATGTCAGAATTGTACAGATATCCCCCAAATGTCAGGACGGTACAGATATCCCCCAAATGTCAGGACAGTACAGATATCCCCCAAATGTCAGAACAGTACAGATATCCCCCAAATGTCAGAACAGTACAGATATCCCCCAAATGTCAGGACAGTACAGATATCCCCCAAATGTCAGAATAGTACAGATATCCCCCAAATGTCAGAACAGTACAGATATCCCCCAAATGTCAGAATAGTACAGATATCCCCCAAATGTCAGAACAGGACAGATATCCCCCAAATGTCAGAATAGTACAGATATCCCCCAAATGTCAGGACAGTACAGATATCCCCCAAATGTCAGAATAGTACAGATATCCCCCAAATGTCAGGACAGTACAGATATCCCCCAAATGTCAGGACAGTACAGATATCCCCCAAATGTCAGGACAGTACAGATATCCCCCAAATGTCAGAACAGTACAGATATCCCCCAAATGTCAGAACAGTACAGATATCCCCCAAATGTCAGAACAGTACAGATATCCCCCAAATGTCTGAACAGTACAGATATCCCCCAAATGTCAGGACAGTACAGATATCCCCCAAATGTCAGGACAGTACAGATATCCCCCAAATGTCAGGACAGTACAGATATCCCCCAAATGTCAGAACAGTACAGATATCCCCCAAATGTCAGAATAGTACAGATATCCCCCAAATGTCAGGACAGTACAGATATCCCCCAAATGTCAGAACAGTACAGATATCCCCCAAATGTCAGGACAGTACAGATATCCCCCAAATGTCAGAACAGTACAGATATCCCCCAAATGTCAGGACAGTACAGATATCCCCCAAATGTCAGAACAGGACAGATATCCCCCAAATGTCAGAATAGTACAGATATCCCCCAAATGTCAGGACAGTACAGATATCCCCCAAATGTCAGAATAGTACAGATATCCCCCAAATGTCAGGACAGTACAGATATCCCCCAAATGTCAGGACAGTACAGATATCCCCCAAATGTCAGAACAGTACAGATATCCTCCAAATGTCAGAATAGTACAGATATCCCCCCAATGTCAGAACAGTACAGATATCCCCCAAATGTCAGAACAGGACAGATATCCCCCAAATGTCAGAACAGTACAGATATCCCCCAAATGTCAGAATAGTACAGATATCCCCCAAATGTCAGAATAGTACAGATATCCCCCAAATGACCCCTTTTTGCAGAGTAGACAGTCCGACGTACTTCATAAGGGGAATGGCGAGTTTTTTGAAGTTGTATTTTTTTTGTCATAATTTTTCGGAAAATGAAAAAATTAAAAAAATTATTTTCACTATTTTTTTTTTTACATACTGTCACCAGTGCAGTACAGCGTCATCATATAACTGGCATGGCGGTGATCAGGGACACTGACTGGTGACAGTATGAAAAATATATATATTTTTTTGTATTATTTTTAATTTTTTATTACATTTTTTTTTAAGATTTTTTTTCATATTTTACTATGACCAAATTAGTACAATGTTACCATAGTAACATTGTACTACTTTGGGGAAGTGATCAGTAGTTTTTTTTTTTTTTTTTTACACAATTTGCTTATAGCAAAGAATTACTTTGCTATAAGCAAGCATTTACCTGAATGAAATCGATTCATTCAGGTTTTTTTTTTTTTTTTTTTTGTGCTTAGCTGTGATTTGGTCACAGCTAATCACATGACATGTGCATGTGACCTGCTGTGACCATTTACAGCTAGGCACTAGTATACAATGGATGGCATGAATGAAGCCATCCATTGTATACAACTGTCATGTGACCTGCTGTGATTGGTCACAGCAGGTCACATGGTACCAGCAACGGGGGCGGTACTCAGATCTGTCATCGGCCGTGTCTGAGGTACACGGCCGGTGACAGATCGCGCCGCTGCGCTGCTCTGCAACCGCGCGAACTGCGCATGTGCGGGAGGACGCCAAATGGCATACACCCCGGAATGCCGAAGCGCTTTTGCGGCCGTCAAACGCCCATTGGCCGGGTGGCAAATGGTTAATTGGTTTATTATTATTATACAGGATTTATATAGCGCCAGAAAGGATTGCTCAGCGCTGTACAGTAGCAAGGGGGACAGAACATGAGACAAGACAGTAACAATACAATACACGAGGGGATCAAGGGCCCTGCTCTTTCCAGCTTACAATCTAGTTTATGTGAAATTTATAGTGTTTACAAATGGCGGTATATATACTGGGATTTTTTTTTTCATTTTTTTATTAGTAATGGTGGTGATCAGCAACTTATAGAGGGACTGCAATGGGGGGGGAACTGACTAACTGCCACTGACATCCCTAGTGACACCAAAACAGTGATCAGTGCTAAAAAAAATGACACTGTACTAATTACAATGGGCAGGAAGGGGTTAACATCTGGGGCAGGGTGGATTTGATTTAAATCACTAGTCAGTAAGGCTTGATGTAAATCCTAGTTTTCTACATAAAGACTAATTCTTGCTGGTATAACTTTAATATACAAGTAGATGAAGATTTTTAGAATAACAACTTTTCATATTTGTTTTTTTATCCCCAGTTTAATAGGTTAATCATTCATATTTGGACAACTTTTCTGCTGTACTAAGGAAGGAGAAAAATAATCATTACCTTAATAATAACAATTTAAATAGATTTATTCACCTGAAACAATAACATTCCAGCAGATGTGATTGGCTTAAACATCCATGTTTGGTAACTAATTTGGCTAAACAAAATATATATATTTTAAGAAACTTAGACTGTCAGCCCCTTCCTCCTCGCACTGTCAGCCCCTCCCTCCTCACACTTAGTTTCACTTTCTTCTTGTGCAGATCTATTCCACTCCAAACAATCAGACAAATATTGTTTCTATTCTATTCACTGAACTTCTTGAAACTTCGCACTGAAGGGGTTGATTCTGTATTCATAGGTTTGTAGAAGTTAGGATGAAGGTCTTTTTCTGAACTCTGTTCATGTTATAACATTTTTGCTGTGAAGAAGAGGCATGTGATCTCCGCTGAGTCAAATTCAGTTTTGAGAACTGCAAAAGTAAACCGAGCATCTGTGATAATATCTTGTAGGCAGAGAAACTGCCCAATAATCTGACAAAAACCTCTGGAAGAGCATGACATTGTGAATGGATTCATGGAATTTATTTACCAAAAAAATGAAACATATACAGCCTTATTCTACATAATTAAAAAACTAATCTTTATTTCATGATGGAATAACCTTTGGATGGTAATATATTTTCCTCAAAAAGCATTTTATTTAAAAAAAATCAGATTAAAATCAAAAAAATCTGATTGTTTTTATTTTTTTTTAAAAAATCAGTGATTTTTATCCACCCTGATCTGGGGTGATCAAAGGGTTAACTGTGAGGCGCATAGCACAGCCATACAAAGCAGTGTGCTTACAGTGTAAATCACACACAGTGAAACAGCACACAGTTAACCCTTTGATCGCCCCTCATGTTAACCCCTTCCTGCCCAGTGTCAGTAGTACAGTGTCAGTGTTTTTTATTAGCACTGATCACTGTATTGGTGTCACTGGGGATCTCAGTGACACTAAGCCAGTTCCGCCCAAGTGTCAGAATGCCCGTTGTAGTCCTGCTATAAGTCGCTGATCGCCGCCATTACTAGTATAGAAAAAATCCCAGTATCTATATCGCCATTTCTAAACGCTATAACTTTCACGTAAACCAATTAATTTACACGTATTGGGATGTTTTTTAGCAAAGACATGGAGCAGAATACATTTTGGCCTAAATTTATAACGAAGTTTTATTTTTTTACTGGTCACGTTTAATGGCAAAAAGTCAAAAATATTGTTTTTTTTTCTCAAAATTGTCGGCTTTTTTTTTCTCTAAAGCACAAAAAATAAAAACCGCACAGGTGATCAAATACCACCAAAAGAAAGCTCAATGCTTGGGAAAAAAGGATGTAAATTTCATTTGGGTGCAGCATTGCATGACCGCACAATTGTCAGTTAAAATATTTAAGCCGTATCGCAAAAAATGGCCTAGTCAGGAAAAGGGGGGGGGGGATCCTCAGGAGGGCAAGTGGATAGCTCTGAACCCACTGAGTTCATTCACCACATTCATCTGTCATGATGCAGGAGGGGCAATGGGGCCTTGGATACATGGCGAAGGTAGTCAGGCGTTGTGTGGAGGGGGGGGAGGTTGAGGAAGAGTGTAAAAGTGTAAATTTCACTACAACCTAAACAACCCGAATCTGAAACTCCTTCCTCATTACAGGAGACTGCTAAGGTTAGAAGGTGACCCATCTCCACAACGAGGAGAAGGTGACCCATCTCCGCAACGAGAAGAAGGTGACCCATCTCCGCAACGAGGAGAAGGTGACCCATCTCCACAACGAGGAGAAGGTGACCCATCTCCACAACGAGGAGAAGGTGACCCATCTCCACAACGAGGAGAAGGTGACCCATCTCCACAACGAGGAGAAGGTGACCCATCTCCACAACGAGGAGAAGGTGACCCATCTCCACAACGAGGAGAAGGTGACCCATCTCCACAACGAGGAGAAGGTGACCCATCTCCACAACGAGGAGAAGGTGACCCATCTCCACAACGAGGAGAAGGTGACCCATCTCCACAACGAGAAGAAGGTGACCCATCTCCACAACGAAGAGGTGACCCATCTCCACAACGAGGAGAAGGTGACCCATCACCACAACGAAGAGAAGGTGACCCATCCCACAACGAGGAGAAGGTGACCCATCTCCACAACGAAGAGAAGGTGACCCATCTCCACAACGAGGAGAAGGTGACCCATCACCACAACGAGGAGAAGGTGACCCATCACCACATCGAAGAGAAGTTGACCCATCACCACAAAGAAGAGAAGGTGACCCATCACCACAACGAAGAAAAGGTGACCCATCACTACAACGAAGAGAAGGTGACCCATCTCCACAACGAGGAGAAGGTGACCCATCACCACAATGAGAAGAATGCTCCAGCCCCATAAGTGGGGGAATGTTGTGCCCCTGAAGGGGTTAATCTGGGTTCTCACACTATATATGTGTGTATCATCATCTGCTGGAGATAAAAGACGTCACAGTGACTATGGAGGAAGAGGACGGACATGACGGGGGGTTACTGGGTGTAAATAGGAAATAACATCTTATTACCTCCTCTGCTGCCACTTCCACCAACGTCTCCTCTTTTTTGCGTATCACATGGGACTTTCTGTCTACATCTGACATCACTTCCTATTTACACCTGACATCACTTCCTGTCTTTCTTCCATAGAGACTTCCTGTCTGGGTACAAGTGAGATCAGCACCTAGTGGGGCTCAGAGGAACTGCAGCCCCGAGAACCATCTTGTAGTGTGACCCCGGCCTTGTGCTGTGTGTATGGACTGTAGATCCTTATAGAGGGGTCACCTCCACTCCCACCAAGGGGGACAGAAATATATCACTGCCTAGTCCAGCCTTTCCCAGCCAGGGTTCCTCCAAAGGTATCGATGGGTTCTGTTAAATATCAACAATTTCTGTCTCTCAGTAACAACTGGTATCAATGATCTGTAAGTCTTCCCATTGATGAGCATGTAGGAATGTCCTTCTCCCGCTGACCACTGATATAAGGGGGTCCTTCTCCCATTGTTCATCAATGTAAGGGACCGCTACACTAACCACTGATATAAGCGGATTCTTCTTCCATTGGACACCAATGTAAGGGACCACTACAGTGATCACTGATATAAGGGGGTCCTTCTCCTGCTGACCACTGATATAAAAGGGTCCTTCTCCCATTGGTCATCAATGTAAGGGACCGCTACACTGACCACTGATATAAGGGGGTCCTTCTCCCATTGGTCACCAGTGTAAGGGACCACTACACTGACCACTGATATAAGTGGGTCCTTCTCCCATTGGTCACCAGTGTAAGGGACCACTACACTGACCACTGATATAAGGGAGTCCTTCTCCCATTGGTCACCAGTGTAAGGGACCACTACACTGACCACTGATATAAGGGGGTCCTTCTCCCATTGGTCACCAATGTAAGGGACCACTACACTGACCACTGATATAATGGGGTCCTCCCATTGATCACCAATGTAAGGGACCACTACACTGGCCACTGATATAAAGGGGATTGAGAAAAGGGATAACATTCATTGCCATTACCATTGATGCAGGAGTGGGGAGCTAACTTTCACTGCCATTACAGCTAATGCAGGGATGGGGAATTTACTTTCACTGCCACTGAACCCCCCCCCCCCTATTGGCTGTCAGTGGCAGCAAAAATTAACCTCCCTCTTGCAATGGTGGTCATGGTAGTGAAATTTTAACCCATCATTCCCCCTTTTGCATTTGTGGTCCTGACAGTGAAAGTTAACCCCCTCTCTCTGCCACACCCACTTTTTGTTGCGGCTCGCTAAGCGCTCCGCTGGTTGCTGTCTTCCTGGTAGGGGCCCCAGTGCATTTTTTTTCCTCACGGGCCCATGATGCTATTAAGACAGCCCTGTTCAGTAAAGCTGTGAAGGAGGACAGAAATGTGCTTCAAGATTGGACATGATAGGACTCATTGCTCATCTCCTTCTTGTTTATGTTTATATTGCAGGTATGGCAAATGGTGGAAAATTCCGAACACCAAATTATTTTGCTCAGAGAAATATAATGGTGGAATCCTTGGTCACAAAAGGCAAGTAGTAGCCTTCTGGAGCAGCTGTAAAGCAACAAGTCCTTTCAGACTCTAAGCTGCGCTCATCAACTGCTGGATACGGAGTCTTCTCAGACTCCTAGCTGATCCCATCAGCTGCAGGGTAATGAGTCTGGCCACTTGCCCCTCACCGGATTGGTCCTCTGCACAGGAGGTGCCCTTTTTAAATGTCATCAGCCTGTGCCTCTGTGCTTGTCACAGCATCCATTGCCTGGCTTCCTGTGTGTTCCCTTGTCTGACTCAGATCTGCTATTATCTTGATTTTTTTTGTAGACCTTTGCCTACCTGGATTGCTGTTGAAATTGACCTTGGACTGTTAGCTGGACTACACTTGTTTCTACCAGTCCTGCTCTAGGAACTGTTATCTCGCTACCTGCTGTTTGCTCACTACCTGCCATGACTTTGGACTGTCATTGAATTCAGCTACCAGCCACTTGTAGGGCAGATGGGCGAGACTTCCTCCATGTTCCCCTCCTCGTTGGGTGCCAAGTGTAGACCACATCAGTGGCCTACCCAGGGTGGGTTCTTCTGGGCTACATGAGGCACCTAGTCTGCGGTCACTATCTTGCACATGGGGTATCTTTACTTGTGTCATACTCATCAATGCCCAGGACAAGATAAAGGCCACTTTCAGGGATTACTCAAACTTAAGGCGGGCCTCCAACTTAGAGATGGTTGTACACCATGTATACTTGAGCAATACAGTGGACTCCAGGTAACACTCTCCATTCCGGTGTCAATGTACACCTTCACTGTCACTGTTGCATTTAGGAGGGACATACTGAGCCAACGCCAGCTCCACCTCTCCCTCATATATCCATTGCCTCACTCCCAGTAATATAATAGAGTCCTGCCGAGCACCCCATGTGTGTTGTTTATTAATTCTTCCTCTTCCATACCTAGTGCACAGACTGGGGATCTGCGGTGCTGATCTGCTCCTGTTATTATGGTGATGGACTGGTAGGGGAGAGAGCGCAGAAAGCAACTCTCTCACTGCAAGTGGACATCCCACCTGTCAAAGGTACAGGCTGCTTGTTAGACCTCTATTACCTTTAGTAACCACTTGCTGTTCTCTTCAGCAGGTTGAGTCTAGTTGCACTGTCTTCATCCCCCAATGTGCCTTACAGATCCCAACTGTAGACTATGTGTAGTGTTGTTTACTTCCATACACCCCTTAAAAACTTCAGAACAAGCAAAGAAAATTTTCTTGAAATATCTTAATCATTATAGACAACAGCATAACAGTCCTTCCCTAACCTATTCCCTAACTCATTCTTGGCTGCCCCAGCATACCTGCACAGGTTTGAGTTCATGTAAATGCAATTCCATTTTGGAGGTAGTCAAGCATCTGGTGTTCTTCAGGGTAAACTGCAGGTTCCAGCAGTTCCCCTACATGTTGAAGGCTCCAAGACACAGGAATAAGGCCCAGAGTAACAGCAAGACTGGCAGAGACGAGCAAGCCTCACAATGAAAAAGCAAAAGGGAAGAGTCTCTTTCTGTAAGCAGCTAGAGATTATATCTTGGAGGCTGTCTTTGTTCTTCTCTCAGGCAGCAGACTGAGTCTTAGCAGAGCCCTCTCCCCTTTTATTCACAGCACAGGGAGAGAGGGAAGTCTCAAAAAAGTGTGGGAAACTGTATTAAGCCTTCCCTGCCAGCTGGGGCAGCAGCTGGCTAAACTACTAGTAGGCAACGTGCTTACACACTGTCTACTGCCTGACCAGCCTCAAGTGTATAGGTACCCTTTCTTTTTCCAGTCGATCAGCCCTGGTTCTGTCTGGCTAGTATATATAGCATTATGTTCTAGGATCTCCGAGGCAGCCAGGTATATAATTACATAAATGGTAAGGTTTAATGAAGACGCCAGTCCATCCAGTTCAAACTGTGTGTGTGTGTATGTTTGTTTATGTCGATACTATTTTCCATATCCCTGTATGTTGTCTTTGCTAAGATGCCCATCTAAGATTTTTTTTAAACTATTGACATTTCTTGCTGACACCACTGACTGTGGAAGGAAGTTCCACATCCTTACAACACTAACAGTAAAAAAACCCTTAAGCAGTTTAAGGTTGAACTGCTTCTCCTCCAATTTCACATGTCTTATACTGCCTGAGACTGAATAGTTTATTCCCTATACTAGTGTTTTGGACTCGGTCACTTACAGACCATTTACCGTGATCTACCAGTGAGCCAAATTAATATGAGAATACGTGCACGTGGAAGTAAGACACTGACACTTCGCAGTTTGCCAACTTCCTAAAATTCTGTTTTATTGAGGAACTAACAGTATCATTTATAGGGCATATTATGCAGGCAAGGCATATACATTGATTGGGTGAAAAGTCCACTGGGTTTCTGCGTGTTCGTCCATCCGTGTTGATATCTTCCAATCATTGTCCCCAAAGAGACTCATTCCCTTTTATGGGGGTTGTTTACATTAAAAGATACTTTTCTCCTAATGAGTCACCAAGGGTGAGACTCCGGATGAAGGCGCCATCTTAATTATCATCATTGTTCTGTCAACCTATATCTGATTGTTTACTTGTATATTGCTATCATATCTCCTGTTAAAGTGTTACTAAACCCCGGACCCTGCATTCACTATATCTGATCTCCCTGGACCCTACATTCACTATATCGGCTCTCCCCGGACCCTGCATTCACTATATCTGGTCTCCCCGGACCCTGCATTCACTATATCTGGTCTCCCCGGACCCCGTATTCACTATATCTGGTCTCCTCGGACCCCGCATTCACTATATCTGGTCTCCTCGGACCCCGTATTCACTATATCTGGTCTCCCCGGACCCCGCATTCACTATATCCGCTCTCCCCGGACCCTGTATTCACTATATCCACTCTCCCCGGACCCTGCATTCACTATATCCGGTCTCCCCGGACCCTGCATTCACTATATCTGGTCTCCCCGCACCCTGTATTCACTATATCCTCTCTCCCCGGACCCTGCATTCACTATATCTGGTCTCCCTGGACCCTGTATTCACTATATCCGCTCTCCTTGGACCCTGTATTCACTATATCCGCTCTCCCCGGACCCTGCATTCACTATATCCGCTCTCCCCGGACCCCGCATTCACTATATCTGGTCTCCCCGGACCCTGCATTCACTATACCCGGTCTCCCCGGACCCTGCATTCACTATACCCGGTCTCCCCGGACCCTGCATTCACTATATCCGGTCTCCCAGACCCTGCATTCACTATATCCACTCTCCCCAGACCCTGCATTCACTATATCTGGTCTCCCTGGACCCTACATTCACTATATCTGGTCTCCCCGGACCCTACATTCACTATATCTGGTCTCCCCGGACCCTGCATTCACTATATCCGCTCTCCCCGGACCCCACATTCACTATATCTGCTCTCCACAGACCCCGCATTCACTATATCCGCTCTCCCCGGACCCCACATTCACTATATCTGGTCTCCCACAGTACACGAAAATGCAATTATTTTAGTAAATAAAAACTGCTAATTACCTTTTCTCATCAGCGGTTAGAGCAGTCTTGTGACTTCTATCAGCAGAGCACTGGTTAAAGCTTGTAGGAGGAGTTTTCTTTCTGCTCTAGGAGGATGGAAATCCCCTGACCTCTGTCTGGACAGCGCTGATTGGCCCTGTGCTGATCACATGCACTCTCCCAAGAAAAAACAAATCCTCGAGCAATACACACTAAACTGAGCATGTGCATGTGGCTATGGGTTCAGTCTGTCTAATCAGGTAGATATTTGAACAAGAGGAAGGGCAGAGAAAACAGGATCAAATGGCCTTTTTACACAATGCAAAGGATTAACCCCTTAGGTTCCACAGTGAGTATAACAAGCATGCTTTACTGCATATACAGACTGGTTTTACTGCTGTGGGTTTAATAAAACTTTAACCTCCCTGGCGGTATGATTATTTCCAATTTTTTGTGCTGAAAGCGGTACCATTGTTTTGCATGGAAATATGTAGTTTTTTATTGTAGGCTGTAATTTTTAGGAATAACTCACTGAAATCTGTCCGAACAAGAGTCTAGTAAACATCCCGGGGATGATAAAACTTGAAACACGAAATCATAAATTATAATTTAATAAGTAATCATAAAAATAATAATATAATAATAAATTTAATTCAATAATATAATCAAACCAAAAACACTGAAATGTGAAATACAGAGGCAAATTCGCACATCGCTGAGCAAAGTCGCAAAATCATTTTCAGTGTCTGATGAGGAATTTCCCCCATGAATCATTATCACTCAATTCTGCAAGTGGTTCTGATTTACTATCGCTGTTCTCTAGCCGGTCTAAAACCGCTTTTGACCTAAAGGGACGCTTTTTGGACGCCATGGACTTTTCTAAGTTTCCAGGCATAAAGAACAGTCAAAATGCAGGCAGGGCGCAGGACAAAGCACTCGGGACACAATGTATGTGAAATGGTTTGATACAGGAATGTTTTACTATGTAATAATCATTTTTTAAAAAATTACTTCTTTTTTAAATTTTAAATTTCCCGCCGTCCCGACGTCACAGGGACCGGAACACGGAAGCCGGATGCCGGCATCGGCCGGAGGAGATGGCCGGGGATGCTGCAGGGGACACATCGCGGGAGCAAAGGACAAGGTAAGTGCTGCAGGGACTCCCTGAGCAACGCCGCATGGTAAGCCCGAGTGTAGCTCGGGGTTACCGCTCTTGGTACTCAAATTTTACCCCGAGCTACACTCGGGAATACCGCTAAGGAGGTTAAGCGTCTCTTCTCCAGCGAGAATATCTTTAATGTTTGTAGCCATTCCTTGTAATTGAGATCCTCCAGTCCCGTTATTAGCTTTGTTGTTCTACATTCTTCCTGAGGACCAGTGACCGGACCTGGACAGCATACTCCGGATGTAGCCGGACCAGAGTTTTGTAGACTGGTAGAATTATAGTTTTATCTCTTGACTAAATACCCTTTTTAACTACATGCCGCCCAGCCACTGTACATATACGGTGGCAGGGCGGCACTCGCAGGCAAAACCATGTTTTAAAACGTATGTTTTGTAAACAAATAGGGGGCGCACGTGAGGCGCGCCGCCGCCCTATCTGTCCCGCGGATCACCACCGCAGATGTCAGTCACCAGGTCACAGCCGCTCCTTAGCGGCTATGTCCTGGCGATCGGCGGCAAACAGTGACAGAGAGCACAGCTGAAGTAGCTGTGCTGTCTGTCACTTCCCTGTCAGCTCGAGGATGAGCTGATCGAGGAAGAACAGTTTCTCTTTCTCGATCAGCCTTGTCCCGCCCAGTACACACCCCGCCCCCTAGTAAAACACTCCCCTCACTCCTATAACCCTTCCCTGCAAAATAAAGTTAACCCCTTCCTCCCCATTGCCATTAGTACAGTGTCAGTGTTTTTTTTTTTTGCACTGATCACTGTATTAGTGATTAGTGTTTTTGGGGATGTCAGTGACCCCAAGTTAGTACCCCCCAATTTCAGAATGTCCGCCGCAGTCCTGCAGTCCCGCCATAAGTCGCTGGTCGCTGCCATAAGTCCCTGATCGCTGCCATAATTCGCTGATTGCCGCCATTATTAGTATAAAAAAAAAACTAAAAATCCCAGTATCTTTCCCGCCATTTGTAAACGCTATAATTTTCACGTAAACCAATTAATTTACACGTATTGGGTTTTTTTAGCAAAGACATGTTGCAGAATGCATTTTGGCAGAAATTTATGACTAAATTTGATTTTTGCATTTTTTTTTTACTGGACATGTTTTATAGCAAAAAGTCCAAAATATTGTTTTTTTTTCTCAAAATTGTCAGCCTTTTTTTTTTTATAGCGCAAAAAATAAAAACCGCACAGGTGATCAAATACCACCGAAAGAAAGCTCAATTTGTGGGGAAAAAAGGATGTAAATTTCATTTATGTACCGTATTGCATGACCGCACAATTGTCCGTTAAACTAGCGCAGCACTGTATAGCAGAAAAATGGCGTAAATTGCAGTATCTATACCATAGATTGTAGACGCTATAACTTCCACACAAAGCAATCAATATACACTTATTGGGATTTTTTTTACCAAAAACATGGAGCAGGATACATTTTGGCCTAAATTTATAACCAACTTTGAGTTTACTATATATTTTTTATAGCTGAAAGTAAAAAATATTGTTTTTCTTCAAAATTTTTGGCCTTTTTTTTGTTTATAGCGTGAAAAATAAAAGGCGGACAGATGATCAAATACCACCAAAAGAAAGCTCTATTTGTGTGAAAAAAAGGACGTAAATTTGGTTTGGGTGCAGCATTGCATGACCGCGCAATTATCAGTTGAATTAGTGCAGCGCCGAGTAGCAAAAAGAGGCCTGGTCATTAAGGGGGGTAAATCCTCTGGGGGTCAAGTGGTTAATGTACTAATATTCTGCTAGCTTTGCTTGCTGCAGCTTGACATTGCATGCCATTGCTGAGCCTGTGATCTACCAAGGCCACCAGATCTTTTGCCATCCTGAATTCCCCCAGAGGTTCTCCCCCTAGAGAGGAACTTGCATTCATATTTTTAGCCCCCAGGTGCATTATTTTACATTTTTCAACATTAAACCTCATTTGTAGTTGCCCACCCCTTTATTTTATTAAGGTCTTCTATATCCTGTGAAGTTATTCCCCTACTTAGCTTTGTATCATCAACACACTTTGAGTTCTTTCATTTATGAATATTAAACAGAATTGGTTCCTGAACAGATCCTTGGAGTACCCCACTCACCAGACCATTCTGACTACACGCTATTTATCACCACCATTTGGACGCACCCAGAGGAGTATTTACCGCGAGGCAAACAAGCCAATTTTCGGGGGGGTGGCGACTTTGGATACAAAGGCTCCATTCACACTTGTATGACACCACATTTGGAGTGCAACTTTGGTGCATCTTTGATGCAACTTTATGAAACCAATAAAACAGAGCGCTAATGGTGAAGGCCAGGGTGATGAAACGAGGACATACACAACCAACAGTCAATATGTCCGAATCTAATAATAATTATATTCCAGGACATCCCATGTAGTAATATGGCACTTAATGAAAACTGGCACAAGTCACATATTGAAAAGGAGTAATGGGAGTAGCTTACTGGGGGGTGGCATGGCTGTGGAGAGTCTAGATGGTAAACTCAATGGATGGAAGAAGGGCAGAGACATCACGGCGCACTGGAAGTGACCTCAATGAAGAACAGGGAAGCCAGTGGCAGCCAGATGGTGGCTGTCGCTGGCTTCACTGAAGTCACTTCTGGTGTGCCGTAACGTCACTTCCAGTGTGCGATCTCCAGTGACACCAAGGAGGTCTTCCTGGTCTCTTGAGAGATACTATATTGGGCTTCTTGTCTGTGGATATACTCCTCACCATCCACGGCCCTTCTTCCATCCATTGAGTTTACCATCGAGACTCACAGTCTTGCAGGCCAGGGAAGGGAAAGGAAGGGGGGTAGGGTGAGCATGCAATAGTACTTAGCAACCATGGTATCAGGTTCAACTTGGCTGAATATCCATTAAAATCCACCATTTTCTGAATTTTCAAACAAGCAAAAACCTTGGTTCAGACAAAACTTGAAACCTATTCCTTGTGGTCAGTGTAGTGGTCTCTTACATTGGTGACCAGTGGGAGAAGGACCCTCTTATGTCAGTGTGGTGGTCCCTTAAATTGATGACCAATGGGAGAAGGACCCCCTTATATCAGTGGTCAGTGTAGTGGTCTCTTACGTTGGTGACCAGTGGGAGAAGGACCCTTTTATGTCAGTGTAGTGGTCGCTTAAATTGATGACCAATGGGAGAAGGACCGCCGTATATCAGTGGTCAGTGTAGTGGTCTCTTACATTGGTGACCAAAGGGAGAAGGACCGCCTTATATCAGTGGTCAGTGTAGTGGTCTCTTACATTGGTGACCAAAGGGAGAAGGACCCCCTTATATCAGTGGTCAGTGTAGTGGTCCCTTACATTGGTGACCAATGGGAGAAGGACCCCCTTATATCAGCAGTCATTCCTACATGCTCATCAGTAGGAAGACTTACAGATCATTGATATCAGTTGTTACTGAGAGACAGAAATTGTTCATTGCTGAAGGAACCCCTAGAAACCTTTGGAGGACCCCTGGCTGAGAAAGGCTGGACTAGGCAGTCATATATTTCTGTCCCCCTTGGTGGGAGTGGAAGTGACCCCTCTATAAGGATCTACAGTCCATACACACCCAGCACAAGGCCGGGGTCACACTACCAGACGCTTCTCTGGGCTGCAGTTCCTCTGAGCTCCACAACACTTCTACAGGGAGAGAAAGTCTCTATGGAATACAGACAGGAAGTGATGTCAGGTACAGACAGGACGTTCCCGGTGAGAGGTGATTGGGGAGGAAGTAGAGAGGAGACGTTGGTGGAAGTGGCAGCAGAGGAGGTAATAAGATGTTATTTCCTATTTACACCCAGTAACCCCCCGTCATGTCCGTCCTCCATAGTCACGTCCGTCCTCTTCCTCCATAGCCACGTCCGTCCTCTTCCTCCGTAGCCACGTCCGTCCTCTTCCTCCGTAGCCACGTCCGTCCTCTTCCTCCGTAGCCACGTCCGTCCTCTTCCTCCGTAGCCACGTCCGTCCTCTTCCTCCGTAGTCACGTCCGTCCTCTTCCTCCACAGCCACGTCCGTACTCTTCCTCCACAGCCACGTCCGTCCTCTTCCTCCACAGCCACGTCCGTCCTCTTCCTCCACAGCCACGCCCGTCCTCTTCCTCCACAGCCACGCCCGTCCTCTTCCTCCACAGCCACGTCCGTCCTCTTCCTCCACAGCCACGTCCGTCCTCTTCCTCCACAGCCACGTCCGTCCTCTTCCTCCACAGTCACGCCCGTCCTCTTCCTCCACAGTCACGTCCGTCCTCTTCCTCCACAGTCACGTCCGTCCTCTTCCTCCACAGTCACGTCCGTCCTCTTCCTCCATAGCACATCCGTCCTCTTCCTCCATGGTCATGTCCGTCCTCTTCCTCCATAGTCACGTCCGTCCTCTTCCTCCATAGTCACTGTGATGTCTTTTATCTCCAGCAGATGATGATACACACATATATAGTGTGGGAACCCAGATTAACCCCTTCAGGGGCACAACATTCCCCCACTTCCGGGGCCGGAACATTCTCCTCATTATAGAGTTAAATCCTAGTAATATGGTCCTTTGACAATAAATAGACAAAACTATGACCCTCCTGACAAAACATGGCCTACAAACAGGAGTGTAGCTACAGAGGTCGCAATGGTGACCTCCCACCTGCTCCAGGGGGCCCATCAGATGCCCTGGAACTGCAGCCAATCAGAAAATTCACAGCATACTTTCATGGGTGGCCAGGTATACAATACTTTGCATCTCGGGGGAGGCAATCCAATACCTTCCCCTGACAGACTCTGGAAGGGCCTAGTAATGGAATTCAGAGTTTCAGGAACCCACTGTTACTTTGTACAATATCCTGGATACTGCAGGTAACCAAACAAACATACAAATCACCCCCCTGCAAATATGGCCAAAAGGCGGCAAGTTCCCCTTCCTGGACATCATGTCAAACAAGTCAAAGGAAGGATCGTATTTATTATTCCTTGCCTGATGCTTTAAAAGTAATCAAAACTAGTTCAGAAACAAAACAAACCCAACATAGAAAAGAGAATTTCTGATCTGACAGGCCAAGAGGGTCCCAGAACCTCAAAAATGTAGCAAATGGTAAACCATCCAGACTAAATTTGTTCCCATGGGTGCAGTAGTCCTTAAATGTCCAGCAACCCTCCTATTACCCCCCCCCCCATCCAAATCCTATTATTGTGTGACCAATACCATCCAAATCATTCTTACTTTCATTTCCCAAAGTTATCCGTCTACAAGGAGACCTGTATAGATCACATGATGGCACCAATGAGGATGGAGGAGGACCGGAGTCACATGACTGAGAAGATACTAAACCTCACCCTGGAGATCATCTACCTGCTGACCGGAGAGGTGAGGAGGATTCTGGGAGGTCACATGACATCACGCTTATCTCTATTAATAAAACACAGATCTGACTGGAGAGGTGAGGAGGATTCTGGGAGGTCACATGACATCACTCTCATCTCTATTAATAAAACACAGACCTGACCGGAGAGGTGAGGAGGATTCTGGGAGGTCACATGACATCACTCATCTCTATCAATAAAACACAGACCTGACTGGAGAGGCGAGGAGGATTCTGGGAGGTCACATGACATCACTCTTCTCTATTAATAAAACACAGACCTGACCGGAGAGGTGAGGAGGATTGTGGGAGTCTAACATGATATTCCTATTGGTTTTCCAATACAGAGTTTTCATCTTCTGAATTCAGGTGATCCTATGACCATCACAGTGCCTCCATGTGACTCCCTAAACCCTGAGAGACACAACATGCAGAAGATTCTAGAAGTCACCAAGAAGATGATGGAGCTGCTGACAGGAGAGGTGAGCGGTGCCGGGAATTCTGGGACATTCTCCAGTAACAGACAAGGGATGTGTCTGGATGGTGACTGTATCACTACCTGCCCCCTGGACCCTATCCCCTCTCAACTCCTCCGGTCACCCCCCTCTTCCCTCATCCGCTCCCTCACCCACATCTTCAATCTCTCCCTCTCTACTGGCGTATTCCCCTCCCCCCTAAAGCACGCGCATATCACCCCCATCCTCAAAAAGCCCTCCCTGGATCCCGCGGACCCCAACAACCTCAGACCCATCTCCCTGCTGCCACTCACCTCCAAGCTCCTTGAACGCTTAGTCTACAATCGCCTAAGCTCCCACCTTACTGACAATAACCTCCTTGACCCTCTACAGTCCGGCTTCCGTCCCCTACACTCCACTGAAACCGCCCTCCTCAAAATCACTAACGACCTACTCAACGCCAAAGCCAAGGGCGACTACTCTGTCCTCCTTCTCCTGGACCTCTCTGCGGCCTTCGACACAGTTGACCACCCCCTCCTTCTTAATAAACTACTCTCCCTTGGCATCGGAGATGCTGCTCTCTCTTGGTTCTCATCCTACCTATCCCGACGCTCCTTCAGTGTCACCTACAATGGTGCCACCTCCCCCTCCCTCCCCCTCTCTGTTGGGGTCCCCCAAGGCTCTGTCCTTGGACCCCTTCTCTTCTCCATCTACACCTCCTCCCTGGGCAAACTCATACAATCTCACGGCTTCAACTATCACCTCTATGCTGACGACACCCAAATCTACCTCTCCACCCCTCACCTCACCCCCACTATCTCCGCCCGCATCACTCACCTCCTAAATGACATCTCAGACTGGATGTCGCTACATTTCCTCAAGATTAACCTCTCCAAAACCGAGCTTCTCGTCTTTCCCCCTGCCCACACCCCCCCCCCATCCTATCCATCATCACCAACAACTCCACTATCACTTCCGCCCCGCAAGCCAAAGTCCTTGGCGTCATTCTTGACGCGAACCTCTCCCTCCAACCGCATGTCAAATCACTCACAAACACATGCAGGCTCCATCTTCGCAACATTGCCAAGATCCGCTCCTTCCTCACCCCAGACACCACCAAACTTCTAGTACACTCCCTCATCATCTCACGCCTTGACTACTGCAACTCCCTCCTCACTGGCCTACCCAAGTGCAGGCTCTCCCCGCTCCAGACCATCCTGAACTCAGCTGCCAGACTCATCCACCTTACCACCCGCTCCACCTCTGCCACCCCCCTCTGCCTCTCCCTCCACTGGCTCCCGATTGCCCAACGCATCAAATTTAAACTCCTTACCCTGACCTACAAAGCCGTTCACAACACTGCCCCTGACTACCTCACCAATCTGATCACCAGGTACCACCCTACCCGTACCCTTCGCTCCTCTCAGGACCTCCTTCTATCCTGCTCCCTGGTCTCCTCCTCCCATGCACGACTGCAGGACTTCTCCAGGTCCTCCCCCATCCTCTGGAACTCACTGCCCCAATCCATCAGACTGTCGCCTTCTCTATTCACATTCAGGCGCTCCCTCAAAACCCATCTCTTCAGGGAAGCCTACCCCACCCTCACCTAACGGCCATCCTCCCTCATTCCTCCTACCACTTCATCCCCCCCAGCCACTTCCTACTGTACCTTTACCCCCTCCCTCCTAGATTGTAAGCTCGTAAGAGTAGGGCCCTCTTACCCCTCGTACGCTGTCTGTCTTTGTTGTACTGTGCCATGTATTGTCCCCCCCTATTGTACAGCGCTGAGCAAACCCTTTGGCGCTATATAAACTCGTAGTAATAATAATAATAATAATTGTGTGTGTCAGGTTCCTATAAGGTGTCAGGGTGTCACTGTCTATTTCTCCATGGAGGAGTGGGAGTATTTAGAAGGACACAAGGATCTCTACAAGGACGTCATGATGGACAATCAGCCGCCCCTCACATCACCGGGTAAGAGGAGACTTTATTGTAAAGGAGAGAGCAGTACGGAGGATCCACCTAGATCCCCCATCATCTGATAAACACATAGAAACAATGGATTCAGTCAGTGTGTGTGTTTCCTACAGATGGATCCAGTCATGGGAACCCACCAGAGAGATGTCCCCGTCCTCTGTATTCCCGGGATTCCACACAGGAAGATCACACCATCCCTCACCATCATCAGGTAGGTGGGAAGGAATATCTGGAACATGGACTTGTGGAGACAATCTGAGGAATTTTTTTTTATCTGAGTTTATATTTTATAGATTTTTTTTTTAAATCCTTCTCTTGGTTTAGGGTGAAGATCTGATGGATATAAAAGTTGAGGTTAAATCAGAAGAAGAAGAGGCGTATGTGAGGGATGATCAGCAGTCTATGGAGGAGGATGGAATAACGGGGACATTTATAGAGGAGGACACTCCTACAGAGATCAGCACAGGTGGGTCATGAACACTAAATCCATTCCTCCACCCATACTGCTCACTGATTGGTCCAGAGTAGGGCGGGGACTGGGTGATATCAGCCTGTAATCCCCTGGTCACTTTCCTGAGCTGTGTTCCCCGTCCTGTATTCCTGGATTTCTCTCGGATAATCTTCCTTCTCTGTGCTGCAGACACAATTTATGTATCTAGACTGGATTTATGGAGATTCTGGGGTTCAGCCGGCAGCAAAATGTTAATTTTCACCATAGATGTTGCTTGACTTAGGCACCTGGAACATGTGTCTTGGGTCTTCTGCTCCATGTACAAATCCAGCAACATCTCTGACAGAACATTTCTCCCAGGGTTCCTTGCTGTGTTGTCTGCTGGCTGTGCCGGGTGGAGGGATATGTCTGTATAGTCTCAGACCCAAGTCATTGAGCGCAGTCTCAGGAGATGGGAGGTGGTATACTCTGCAGCTTGTCTCAAGTAAACGCAAAAGCTACCACTGATTACTGAATACAAATATTATGAGTTTTGAATCTTACACTATATAATTTGTATCACACGTCACAAAATCCTAAACCCTGAACTATGTACTCTAATTTTTATATTTCATAGTCCTGACCCCTGCGCCATATACTCTGTTGTATATTACATAATCCTAACGCCATCATTATATACTCTAAGTTGTACTCTGCATAGTCCTGACCCATCAACTTTATACTCTGTGTTGTCCAATACATAATCCTGACCCCTGCATTATATACTCTTGTCAGGGCAGGAGCTGAGGAACGGACAGGCAGGCCTAATAACAATGTAACGCACTGGCTGGCGACAACCACCACCCACAGACCAAAGTCCCCCAGGGCGCGAGTCTAAGTCCCAGGCTGCCCTTCACCAGGGCCCCTGATGGTGGGGATGGACTTGACGCAGCCAGGAACCTGGTCGCGGCCCCCGAGACACCTCAGTTGCGGTAATGGCCGCCGCCAATGGCGTGTAGCTGGTGGAAAAGACAATAGAGTAGTCGGGCAGGCCGGGTCGACAACAACGGGACAAAACGGTACAGGACAGCAGACGAGAATCACGGGTCACGGGCCGAGTTCAGCAACAGAGGGTCAGATCAAAGGAGAACGCAAAGAATGGTCAGGTCACAAGCCGAGTCAGATTCCAGGAGAGTCACGAGAGTCAGAACAGAGTAATAACAACACAAAGACACAAGACACAAGTGCAAAGGACATGTGCGGACCACAGGCTTATATGTAATCAGCCACACCCCTCTGGGGGATGGACCTCAGAGACCAGAAGGCATAAAAGATTCCCATCATGCTCTGCAGAAATCCAACATGGATGCCAGCACATGGAGAAACATAACCTCTGGGAAAAGGTAGGACCTTGACAACTCTGTTATACTGTACATTACATACTCCTGACCCCTGCATTATATACTCTGTTATACTGTACATTACATACTCCTGACCCCCTCTACAAGTGATCGCACTCTTCTAGCTGCTGCACTAAACCCTCCCTGCCCTGCACATGCCTAGGATTGTAGAGGAGAGGGCAGGAGATGCACACAGCCATGCTAATCTGGTTGCAGTAACTTCTGAAGCCTGCACCCAGCAGATGCACTACCTATTCTCCTACTGAGGCAAGCTGGAACTGTTCTTCTTCAGCAGCTGCTCTCTATCGGTTGCTGTCAAAGAGGGGGATTTGGGGGTAGGAAGAGAGCTCTATATGGAGGGAGGGGGCAATCTGAGGGGAAAGGGGGAGTCATTTTTAGTTTAAAGTTGCCATTGAGATATGCACTCCTAATCCCTGTGCTCTGTACACAGCGTACTCTTGACCCCCTTACTCTGTATGTAGCACACTCCTGACCCCTGTCCTTTGTACCTAGTGCACTTCTGAACCCTGCACTCTGTACATAGAACACTCCAGAACTCTGTATTCTTTACAGAGAGCACTCCTGAACCCTGCATTCTGTATATAGCACACTCCTCAACTCTGCACCCTGTACATAGCACACTCGTGGACTCTGCACCCTGTACATAGCACACTCGTGGACTCTGCACCCTGTACATAGCACACTCGTGGACTCTGCACCCTGTACATAGTACACTCGTGGACTCTGCACCCTGTACATAGTACACTCGTGGACTCTGCACCCTGTACATAGCACACTCGTGGACTCTGCACCCTGTACATAGCACACTCGTGGACTCTGCACCCTGTACATAGTACACTCGTGGACTCTGCACCCTGTACATAGTACACTCGTGGACTCTGCACCCTGTACATAGTACACTCGTGGACTCTGCACCCTGTACACAGTGCACTCGTGGCCTCTGCAGTCTACATAGAGCACTTCTGAACCCTGCACTCTGTACATAGCACACTACTGAACTCTATACACAATGCACTCCTGAACTCTGTACATGGCGCACTCCTGAACTCTGCACTCTGTACGTACAGCACTCCTGAACCCTGCACTCTGTACATAGCACACTACTGAACTCTATACGCAGTGCACTCCTGAACTCTGTACATAGTGCACACCTAAACTTTGCATACTTTGCTTAACACCCTCCTAAACGCTACACTCTGTACATAGCAATAGCACACTGCTTTGTACACAGTGTAGTGTTCAAAAGTGTGCTATGTACAGAGTGTAGAGTTCAGGTGTGTGCTACATACAGAGTGCAGAGTTCAGGTGTGTGCTACATACAGAGTGCAGAGTTTAGGTGTGTGCTACATACAGAGTGCAGAGTTTAGGTGTGTGCTACATACAGAGTGCAGAGTTTAGGTGTGTGCTACATACAGAGTGCAGAGTTCAGGTGTGTGCTACATACAGAGTGCAGAGTTCAGGTGTGTGCTACATACAGACTGCAGAGTTCAGGTGTGTGCTACATACAGAGTGCAGAGTTCAGGAGTGTGCTACATACAGAGTGCAGAGTTTAGGTGTGTGCTACATACAGAATGCAGAGTTCAGGTGTGTGCTACATACAGAGTGCAGAGTTTAGGTGTGTGCTACATACAGAGTGCAGAGTTTAGGTGTGTGCTACATACAGAGTGCAGAGTTCAGGAGTGTGCTACATACAGAGTGCAGAGTTCAGGAGTGTGCTACTTACAGAGTGCAGAGTTCAGAACACTCCTATATTCTGCACTCTGTACATATTGCACTCCTGAATCCTGAACTCTGTACATATTGCACTCCTGAACTCTGCACTCTTGCACTCCTGAATCCTGCACTCTGTACATAGCGCCCTCCTGAACTCTGTACATAGCGCCCTCCTGAACTCTGCACTCTGTATGTAGCACACACCTGAACTCTGCATTCTGTATGTAGCACACACCTAAACTCTGCACTCTGTATGTAGCACACTCCTGAACTCTGCACTCTGTATGTAGCACACACCTGAACTCTGCAGTCTGTATGTAGCACACACCTGAACTCTGCACTCTGTATGTAGCACACACCTGAACTCTGCACTCTGTATGTAGCACACACCTAAACTCTGCACTCTGTATGTAGCACACACCTAAACTCTGCACTCTGTATGTAGCACACACCTGAACTCTGCATTCTGTACATAGCATAAACCTGAACTCTGCACTCTGTATGTAGCACACTCCTGAACTCTGCGCTCTGTGTGTAGCACACTCCTGAACTCTGCACTCTGTATGCAGCACACTCCTGAACTCTGCGCTCTGTATGTAGCACACTCCTGAACTCTGCACTCTGTACGTAGCACACTCCTGAACTCTGCACTCTGTATGTAGCACACTCCTGAACTCTGCACTCTGTATGTAGCACACTCCTGAACTCTGCACTCTGTATGTAGCACACTCCTGAACTCTGCACTCTGTATGTAGCACACTCCTGAACTCTGCACTCTGTATGTAGCACACTCCTGAACTCTGCACTCTGTATGTAGCACACTCCTGAACTCTGCACTCTGTATGTAGCACACTCCTGAACTGCGTACATAGCACACTCCTGAACTCTGTACATTTTGCATAACACACTTCTGAAATCTGTACATAGCGCATTCCTGAATTGTGCACACTCTACACACTGCAGTCCTAAACCCTGCACTCTGTACATATCACACTCCTGAACTCTGCACTCTGTAGGTAGCGAACTCCCGAACTCTGCGCTTTGCAGGTAGTAAACTCCTGAACTCTGTACATAGTACACTCTTGAACTTTACACTCTGTACATAGTGCACACCTGAACTCTGCATTCTGTAGGTAGTGCACTCCTGAACTCTGTACTCTGTACGTAGTACACTCCTGAACTCTGCATTCTGTACATAGTACACTCCTGAACTCTGCACAATGTAGGTAGTGCACTCTTGGTGTTGGATGGGGGGTTTGTGGTTGCATTCCTGCAAAAAAATCCCTGGTTCAGATAGTATTTACTGCTAACTGTTGTACCTTATACAATATGTTTTTACGTTAAATAGTCCTGACTTCTGCCCTTTACCCTCTACCTACTACCATATACACATAATATGGATTCTCTTTTGTTACACCCATTTTCTGCCAGCTGGACATTTTATATCGGATGATGTGATTGGAGCACAGACTTTTACATGGTGATAATAATGTGATAACATCCTCCAACTTTGGACCCTTAAACAGAAAGTGATAATGAGGGAGGAGTCAATACCCCAATGATGGTGGTCTTCAGGATCAGTCCAGTCTTCATCTTGGTTGTTCTCCCCCCATCCTCACTCTCTGACCTCTGGTGGGGCTCAGCCCCGCTGTTCTTCATGACTAAATCATGGACTAAATAAGGAAGTGCAGTACTTCTTGTGTTGGGAAGATGGCGATGAGTGATAGAGGGGGTGGGGACCCTCGTCCTATAATCCCCTCATCACTGTCCCTCCTATAAAAGACAGTTCTGGTTGTTTCCTCACTCTCTGACTAAGGTCCATGAATAAAGAAATGACCTGGTAGGAGATCAGAGGAGCCATTTCCTAGTTCCCTTGAGGGTGGAATTGTAAGCTCCTCAGAGACCAAGCTGCCTGATGTGGGCCGAGTCTTCGTTTGGGGGAACCAATCAGCTCCTGTCTAGTAATCCTCTTTGTCTTTGTATTTTAGTCCATGGCCGGGAGATGAGGAAAACCTCCGAGGATTGTCTCACTTTGTCTCCAGACTGGAAAGTAGAAGATGAGGACATCACACAGTATAGTCCAGGAGAAAACCCGGCTCCCTCCAATGTCCATCCGGCACCACCCAGTGTAGATGGACCATCGGATTCCTCCTATCCTGAGGAACCTCAGACTGTGCGGGACCGGGCCGGCCTTCCAACAGAGAAGAGGCACTCCTGTACTGAGTGCGGGAAGGGTTTCCATTTTAAATCCCATCCTAATTTACATAAAAGATCTCACATGGGGGAGAAGCCACATTCTTACCCTGAGTGTGGGAAATGTTTTTCACAGAAGTCCCATCTTTATATACATCAGAGATCTCAGGTGAAGAAGCAGCCAAATTCCTGTCCTGAGCTTGGGAAATGCTTTGTAAAAACGTCAAAATTTGACACACATCAGAAATCTCACATTTGGGAAAAAACATATTTCTGTTCTGAATGTGGGAAATGTTTTGTGCAAAAAGCAGATCTTATCACACATCAGAGATTGCACACAGTTGAGAAGCCATATTCCTGTTCTGAGTGTGGGAGACTTTTTTCAAGGAAGTCCAATCTTTACAGGCATCAGACATCTCACATGGGGGAGAAGCCGTATTATTGTCCTGAGTGCGGAAAATATTTTCAAGAGAAGTACAATCTTTACAGACATCAGAGATCTCACACTGGTGAAAAGCCATTTCCCTGTTCTGAGTGCGGGAAATGTTTTATACAAAAATCAGATCTTGTCACACATCAGAGGTCTCACACAGGGGAGAAGCCGTTTTCCTGTCCTGAGTGTGGGAAATGTTTTTCAGGGAAGTCCCGTCTTTACAGACATCAGAGATCGCACACGGGAGAGAAGGCGTATTCTTGTACTGAGTGCGGGAAATGTTTTATTCAAAAATCACAACTTGTCACACATCAGAGATCTCACACGGGGGAAAAGCCGTATTTCTGTCCTGAGTGCGGGAAATGTTTTTCAAAGATGTCCAATCTTCACAGACATCACAGCTGTCATGTGAGGAAGAAGCACACCCTAGTATACACCTCAGATATACTCCATGGCTGATCTTCATCAAGTAAGTGTAACACCCTGCTATTATTCAGACTGCAGGATGTTAAAAGAGACACAAGGTGGCAGTGTCCTGCAACTCAGTGGCAATTTGAACATATCCCCCTGAGGAAGCCACGTGACCTGTGGCGTAACGCGTAGGGCAGGGGCTAGCTGACATCATGACGCAATCCGAGATCAGAGGAAGGATACGGAAGGAGAGTGTCACTGTTGTTATGCTGTTTACATCTGGTGCGATCTAGCACCAAAAATTTGTGAGTGGTATTTTTATTAATTTTATAATTTTGGGCACCAATTCACAAAAAGAACATTGGGGAACTGGAGAAAGTACAGAGAAGGGCAACCAAACTGATACGAGGCATGGAGGAGATCAGCTATGAGGAGGGATATGATCACCATGTATAATACATAGGGGGGGATATGATCTCCATGTATAATACATAAGGGGGGGATATGATCACCATGTATAATACATAAGGGGGGATATGATCACCATGTATAATACATAGGGGGGGATATGATCACCATGTATAATACATAAGGGGGGGATATGATCTCCGTGTATAATACATAAGGGGGGGATATGATCACCATGTATAATACATAAGGGGGGGATATGATCTCCATGTATAATACATAAGGGGGATATGATCTCCATGTATAATACATAAGGGGGGATATGATCTCCATGTATAATACATAAGGGGGGGATATGATCACCATGTATAATACATAAGGGGGATATGATCTCCATGTATAATACATAAGGGGGATATGATCACCATGTATAATACATAAGGGGGGATATGATCACCATGTATAATACATAAGGGGGGATATGATCTCCATGTATAATACATAAGGGGGGGATATGATCTCCATGTATAACACTTAAGGGGGGATATGATCTCCATGTATATATACATAAGGGGGGGATATGATCACCATGTATAATACATAAGAGGGGGATATGATCACCATGTATATATACATAAGGGGGGATATGATCTCCATGTATAATACATAAGGGGGATACGATCTCCATGTATAATACATAAGGGGGGATATGATCTCCATGTATATATACATAAGGGGGGATATGATCCCCATGTATAATACATAAGGGGGGATATGATCTCCATGTATAATACATAAGGGGGGATATGATCTCCATGTATAATACATAAGGGGGGATATGATCTCCATGTATAATACATAAGGGGGGATATGATCTCCATGTATAATACATAAGGGGGGATATGATCTCCATGTATAATACATAAGGGGGGATATGATCTCCATGTATAATACATAAGGGGGATATGAACACCATGTATAATACATAAGGGGGATATGATCTCCATGTATAATACATAAGGGGGGGATATGATCACCATGTATAATACATAAGGGGGGGATATGATCTCCATGTATAATACATAAGGGGGATATGGTCTCCATGTATAATACATAAGGGGGGATATGATCTCCATGTATATATACATAAGGGGGGGATATGATCACCATGTATAATACATAAGAGGGGGATATGATCACCATGTATAATACATAAGGGGGGATATGATCTCCATGTATAATACATAAGGGGGATATGATCACCATGTATAATACATAAGGGGGATATGATCTCCATGTATAATACATAAGGGGGGATATGATCTCCATGTATAATACATAAGGGGGGATATGATCTCCATGTATAATACATAAGGGGGATATGATCACCATGTATAATACATAAGGGGGGGATATGATCTCCATGTATAATACATAAGGGGGGATATGATCTCCATGTATAATACATAAGGGGAGATATGATCTCCATGTAAAATACATAAGGGGGGATATGATCTCCATGTATAATACATAAGGGGGGATATGATCTCCATGTATAATACATAAGGGGGGATATGATCTCCATGTATAATACATAAGGGGGGATATGATCACCATGTATAATACATAAGGGGGGATATGATCTCCATGTATAATACATGGATACATCAGTGGTTCATATAGTGATCTCGGTGTAGAGCTATTCCCCCTGAGGTCATCACAGAGGACAAGGGGGCACACTTTACGTCTGGAGGAAAAGAGATTTAATCTCCAAACACGGAAAGGTTTCTTCACAGTGAGAGCTGTGAAAATGTGGAATAGACTCCCTCAAGAGTTGGTTGTGGCCAGCTCAGGGGATTGCTGTAGGAAAGTCCTGGATTCTTTCTTGGATACACAGAATATAACTGGATATAACATTTATAGGGAAAGTTGATCCAGGGAATATCCGATTGCCTCTCGGGGGATCAGGAAGGAATTTTTCCCCTGCAGGAGCAAATTGGATCATGCTTTGCTGGGTTTTTTGCCTTCTTCTGGATCAACTGTGGGTGTAGGATTATAAGTTTTATTAATGGTTGAACTGGATGGACTTTTGTATTTTTTCAGCCAGACTAACTATGTAACTTTGTACAGTAACTATAATAAAGTGTTATAAAGGATAAAGCACTATTTCTGCTTATTCCATTTTTTTTTAACGGAGCGTTGGAAAGAACAGAAAAAGGAGATCTAAGCATCGAAGTTTGCTGCGGGAGAAGGAGAACCACCTAGGGAATCTTCATTCCATCAGTCCCATTAGGACACAAGCTCTTTATGATGAAAATATTATAAAATTTGAGGTCAAAGAGCACCAGGTGAGAGCACAATCTGGGTGTCGGTGGAGGAACATTGGTTTATGTTTTATGAAGATGTGAAGTGGTGAAAGAGTGGAGGAGTATCAAGAAATATTTAATTGCATGTTGGACTTTTTCTTTTGTATATGGGGCTTTTCTTCTTAACCACTTCCTGTCCGGACACTTTCACCCCCTTCCTGTCCAGGCCAATTTTCAGCTTTCAGCGTTATCACGTTTTGAATGACAATTGCGCGGTCATGCAACACTGTACCCATATGAATTTTTTAGCATTTTTTTGAATCCGATAAAACTTTATTTTGGTGGTATTTATTCACCGCTGGGAGGTTTTTTTTTTGCTATATAAATGAAAAAGTCCAAACATTTTGAAAAAAAGTGTTTTTCTTATAAAATTTTGCAAATAAATAATCTTTCTTCATACATCTTGGCCGATGTATTCATCTATCTTTTTAGTAAAAAAAAAAACCAACCCAAATTAGTTTATAACCAAAAATTATAATTTTTTAAGACTTTTTTTACTTTTTTTTTTATATGTCTATTTGTTTTTTTTTACATACTGTCACCCTAGCAGTACAGTGTCATGATAGTTCAGTGTCTCACTGGGATACCAAACTATGGCCAAGCAGCTTGGTGAGAAGGTGACAACAGTTGGTGCAATCATTCACAAATGGAAGAAACACAAAACAAGTGTCAGTCTCCCTAGGTCTGGTGCACCATGCAAGATCTCACCTCGTGGAGTGTCAATGATCATGAGAACAGCGAGGAATCATCCCAGAACTACACGTGAGGATCTTGTCAATGATCTCCAGGCAGCTGGGACCACAGTCACCAAGAAAACAATTGGTAACACACTACGCCGACAAGGACTGAAATCCTGCAGTGCCTGCAAGGTCCCTCTGCTCCAGAAAGCACATGTCCAGGCCCGTCTGAAGTTTGCCACTGAACATCTGAATGATGCAGAGGAGGACTGGTGGAAAGTGTTGTGGTCAGATGAGGCCAGAATCGAGCTCTTTGGCATCAACTCAACTCGCCATGTTTGGAGGAGGAGGAATGCTGCCTATGACCCCAAGAACACCATCCCAACTATGAAACATGGTGTTGGAAACATTCTGCTTTGGGGGTGTTTTTCTGCTAAGGGGACAGGACAACTGCACCGCATCAAAGGGACAATGGACGGGGCAATGTACCGTCAAATCTTGGGTGAGAACCTTCTTCCCTCAGCCAGGGCATTGAAAATGTGTCGTGGATGGGTGTTCCAGCATGACAATGACCCAAAACACATGGCCAAGGCAACAAAGGAGTGGCTCAAGAAGAAGCACATTAAGGTCCTGGAGTGGCCTAGCCAGTCTCCAGACCTTAATCTGATTGAAAATCTGTGGAGGGAGCTGAAAGTTCGAGTTGCCAAACGTCAGCCACCAAACCTTAATGACTTGGAGAGGATCTGTCAAGAGGAGGGGTCCAAAATCCCTCCTGAGATGTGTGCGAACCTGGGGGCCAACTGCAGGAAACATCTGACCTCTGTGATTGCCAACAAGGGATTTACCACCAAGTACCAAGTCATGTTTTGTGAAGGGGATCAAATACTTATTTCCCTCATGAACATGCAGATCAGTCATCATTTGTTAGACATGCATTTCTGCTGAATTTGTTGTTGCTATTCTGTCTCTCAGTGTTACAATACACCGAACATTCGATTTTTAGACCAATAATTTCTTTGTGAGGGGCAAACATTCAAAATCAGCAGGAGATCAAATACACATTTCCTTCACTGTATATATGTGATTTTGCGCAGTCCTGCTGCCCTGTAGCAGTAGTTCTGCTATAGGGCGGTCGGGAAGAGGTTAATAACCAGTAACTGTCATGGTTGTTAAGGAGCAGGTGCCCGCAATGTCTTTAACAACTGATGAGTCATCAGCTGTCAGCGGGATTCCCCTCTGACAGCTGAATGTAAACAAAACAATTTCTGGCAATTAAAAATAACAAAAACACAGCATGGAGTCTCCCCCCCAATGCATACCAGAGCCTGGTGTGCATTTTAAGAGGAACCCCATGCCAAAATGTAAAAAAAAACTGCGTGGGGTCCCCCAAATTCATACCAGAACCTTAGGTCTGGTATGTATTTTTATTGCAACCTCACGCCAAAAAAATGTTTCAAATTGCATAGAGTCCCCCCTAAAATCCATACCAGACACTGACTGAGCATGCAACCTGGCAGGCTAGGAAAGGGGGCATGGATGAGTGAGCACCCCCTCCTGAACCATACCAGGCCACATGCCCTCAACATGGGGGGTGCTGTGGGAGAGGGGGCTTCCCCCAAAGCACCTTGTCCCAATGCTGATAAGGATAAGGGCCTCTACCCTCCAACCATGGCCGGTGGTTGTTGGGGTCTGCGGGTGGGAGGGCTTATCAGAATCTGGAAGCCCTCTTTAACAACGGGGACCCCAGATCCCAGCCCCCCAATGTGAATTAGTATGGGGGTACATAATCCCCCTACTCATTCACCCAAAAAGTATAAAAGCAACAGTTTTTGACAAGTCCTTTATTCAAAAACAAACAAAAATAAATGATGAAGTAAATCCAAAGTCAATCACAATGAACATCGGCAGCCGACCTGTAAAAAAAAAAAGAGGACTGTACCTGCTGAATGATTCCGCTGAATGACAGCTCCGCCACCTCACGCCACTAAATAAACTAAAGGGTGGGGCCACCCGATGACGGTACCTTGCGGCCCACCACCTCATGACGTCCTCAACCCAGCATGCAGTATAGTGGTCCCTTACACTGGTGACCAATGGGAGAAGGACCCCCGTATATCAGTGGTCAGTGTAGTGGTCCCTTACATTGGTGCCAAATAGGAGAAGGACCTCCTTATATCAAGGGGCAAACAGCGCTGAGCAAACCCTTTGGCGCTATATAAACTCGATATAATAATAATAATATCAATAGTCAGTGTAGTGGTCCCTTACATTGGTGACCAATGGGAGAAGGATCCCTTTATGTCAGTGTAGTGGTCCCTTATATTGGTGACCAATGGGAGAAGGCTCTCCTTATATCAGTGGTCAGTGTAGTGGTCCCTTACATTGGTGACCAATGGGAGAAAGACCCCCTTATATCAGTGGTCAGTGTAGTGGCCCCTTACATTGGTGACCAATGGGAGAAGGCTCTCCTTATATCAGTGGTCAGTGTAGTGGTCCTTACATTGGTGACCAATGGGAGAAAGACCCCCTTATATCAGTGGTCAGTGTAATGTTCCCTTACATTGGTGACTGTCATGGATAAAATCGCACAGCGACTAGCTAACTGAGGTGTGGTCTGTGACTTGGGGTAAAGAAGGAATGAGGGGGACTTTGAGCATATAAGACTGGCTGTGATACCCTTTCACAGCCTTCACTACCTCTGGCCACCACTAGAGGGAGACTGCACTCCAATCCAGCTGGCTGACCACACACAGGCAGATACAAATCTTACATACAATCTGGTGCACGCTAAGGGTTGGGGAGCAGTCTAGCAATTGGCCCACCCTTCTAGGATTCCTCCAGCCATCCTACAAGCTAGAACCCCTGTGTTCATCACTCTTCCAATATCCACACACCAGACACACAACAAATGGTAGCTTGCCACCACCCAACAGTGTTATCCGCAGACTGGTCAGCTGGGCCACCACACACAGAGATCTCCATCTGGCAGATCTGCTACTTTACAATCTGCATGCAATTTCCCTGTCAGGGAAGACCTGCCTATAGTGCAGGTGAAGTTCTGCAGCGCACAAATATGCGCACGCGCAGAGTGCTTACGAGCCAAACAGATGTGCAGGTACATGGACATCGGCGCACGCTCGCACATGCGGGCGTGCACCTGTCACTAAAGCTGGCACCAAAAGGGCTATTTAAACTTGCTGCAGTAGTTGTCCCATTGCTGTATGGCCTTATCCCTGCTCGTGTTCCCTGATTCCACTGATTGTCTCCTGATACCGAACCAGCCTGTTCCTGATCTCAGCTTGATTGCTTCCTGCCCTGACCTCTGTCTTGTCTTTGGATTATTTTTCTGTCTGCTCCTGTCTGATTGATCTTCCATTGCTGACCTGGCCTGTGACCCGACTACTGTTCCTCCTGCCGCTGTAAGCCTGATCTGCCTGACTGATACCGAACCCGACTTGTCTGACCCTGTAACAGAACCGGACCCTGACTGCACTAGGGTATTTCCGTTAGACTCCCGGTTCCCTGTCCGAACACAGATCCACAGACACCACTGCTGACCATACAAGACACCAGTCTGTATAAACATGGAACTCTTTATTTGAAACTCGAACTGGCTTTTTATACACTCAGGGGACAAATCCCCCTCCCTGCATAATGACACAGGGCGGGGCAATCTATACTTCGCAACAAGAGACACACACACCAACAGACAGTCCCATCAGGAGGGCTGCTGGAAACACCCCCCACCAAGCCAATACACAAACACATACATCCCATAATAGTTTGCTCCAAAGCAGGACACATATTAGGACAATGGGACCACATGGCAGTAAACAATGAACAACCCCCGCACCAATATTAGAACATTTCACCCTCTACCCCTAACAGGCACAGGGTGACTTACACATGATAGGGGGAGCTGAGACAGGGGTCTCCCCATCCCTCCAAAGGGGGCTGTGTTCCATGGGCCCCCCACCCAAAGTGACTCCCGTCACAGACCTTGCATCCTCAGCTCAAGTATCCATCCATCCCGCATGGCTACATCAGAACCCTGCTCCTTGCCTACAACTCATCAGCTCACTTGCTATTACCGGACTGATCACAGGCACTCATACCCCACCGTGTCCCTGCGACCGCTGTCTCACCATCAGCAGTCCTTGAGCCGGAGTTGTACGGGAAGCCTGCCTCTTCACGTCAGGCTCACTATCCAGGTACGTGACACTGCAAACACGCAGTGCAATTGCATACAGATTGGCAATGAACTTAGACCGAGCATATAAAGACACTGCAATACAATACAATCTCTCCGGAGATATGAGCCCAAGCTTATTACACAGAAGTCACTTATTAATTTCATGATTTAAAATCCCAAAAGTGGGCGGAGCATAAAATATGTACAAAGAAAAAACTGTTACAAAAAAGACACACAATTGGCTATTCACTATAAAATAAAAAGGAAATAAAAACAAATAAATCTTTTACCAAGATTAATCCTGCGACTGGAGCAAGTCAGAGAAAGTCTGCGATTCGCCAATCATGAGCTGTATGTTCGAGTCGAACGTTAGTTCGACTCAAACATTGGCTGTTTGTGTGTTCCAGATTCTGATAAACCCCCCGCCTGCAAAACCCCACAACCACCAGCCATGGTTGTGGGGAAGAGGCCCTTGTCCCCATCAACATGAGGACAAGGTGCTTTGGGGGCCCTCCCTGCCCCAAAGAACCCCCCCATGTTGATGGCATGTAGTCTGGTATAGTTAAGGAGGGAGCGGGCACTTGCTTATTCCCCCCTTTTCTGACCTGCTCGAATAAAGGTCTGGCATGGATTTTTGGGGGACCCTGACACCATTTTTTTTTTATTTTTGGCATGGGGGTTCCCCTTAAAATCCATACCAGACCCGAAGGGCTTAGTATGGATGGGGGAAGTTTACCCCACGTGTTTTTCAGCTCTCATCCGGGAACCCCACTGACAGCTGAAACATTAAAGAGTGTGTTTAGTAGCTGTGCGGTATCTTCATACTCAGATGCGGTAAGATACAGTTAGTGAATTGTCCCCTCTGTTCGAAGATCATGGTCGAATTTTTGTTATGTTCAAATGTCCCGCCGCAAACTGAACAGGGGGGGGTGTTCGGGCCCATCACTATTACTAAGAGACAGAAATTGTTCATTGCTCAAGGAACCCCTAGATGCCATTGAAGGAACCCCTAGAAACCTTTGTAGGACCCCTGGCTGAGAAAGGCTGAACTAGGCAGTCAGATATTTCTGTCCCCCTTGGTGGGAGTGGAGGTGACCCCTCTATAAGGATCTACAGTCCATACACACACAGCACAAGGCTGGGGTCACACTACCAGACGCTTCTCGGGGCTGCAGTTACTCTGAGTTCCACAAGATGGTGATCTTACTTCTACCCAGACAGGAAGTCTCTATGGAATAAGACAGGAAGTGATGTCAGCTACAGACAGGAAGTTCTGGGTGAGAAGGGAGGCGGGAGGAAGTAGAGAGGAGACGTTGGTGGAAGTGGCAGCAGAGGAGGTAATAAGATGTTATTTCCTATTTACACCCAGTAACCCCCCCGTCATGTCCGTCCTCTTCCTCCATAGTCACGTCCGTCCTCTTCCTCCATAGTCACGTCCGTCCTCTTCCTCCATAGTCACGTCCGTCCTCTTCCTCCATGGTCACGTCCGTCCTCTTCCTCCATGGTCACGTCCGTCCTCTTCCTCCGTAGTCACGCCCGTCCTCTTCCTCCGTAGTCACGCCGTCCTCTTCCTCCGTAGTCACGCCCGTCCTCTTCCTCCGTAGTCACGTCCGTCCTCTTTCTCCATAGTCACGTCCGTCCTCTTCCTCCATAGTCACGTCCGTCCTCTTCCTCCATGGTCACGTCCGTCCTCTTCCTCCATGGTCACGTCCGTCCTCTTCCTCCGTAGTCACGCCCGTCCTCTTCCTCCATAGTCACGTCCGTCCTCTTCCTCCATGGTCACGTCCGTCCTCTTCCTCCATAGTCACTGTGACGTCTTTTATCTCCAGCAGATGATGATACACACATATATAGTGTGGGAACCCAGATTAACCCCTTCAGGGGCACAACATTCCCCCACTTCCGGGGCCGGAACATTCTCCTCATTGTGGAGATGGGTCACCTTCTCACCTCAGCAGTCTCCTGTAACGAGGGATAAGATTCGGGTTTAGGCTTTAATGAAATATGTATTTCCATGCCCTTCTTCAGAAAGAACCAACCCTCCCTTTACTGTGCCTGACTAACTCCACTGCCCCATCTTCAGTAAGGTTGCCACCTCATCTCTTTAAACCTGAACACATATTAATGACACGGGTTCTGAGGCTGATATAATGCAGATAAGGTGCTGCGTGAGTTTAACCTCCTCGCCTACCGGACACTTCCCCCCCCCTTCCTGCCCAGGCCAATTTTCAGCTTTCAGCGCTGTCACACTTTAAATGACAATTGCGCGGTCATGCAGCACTGTAACCATATGACATTTTTATCTTTTTTTTTTCTCACACAAATAGAGCTTTCTTTTGGTGGTATTTAATCGCCGCTGGGTGTTTTATTTTTTTGCGCTATAAACAAAAAAAGAGCAAAAAATCTGAAAAAAAAAAAGTTTTTCCTTGTTTCTATTATACAATTTTGCAAACAGGTAATTTTTCTACTTCACTGATGTGCATTAATGAGGCTGCACTGATCGGTAGCATGGATGGGCAGCACTGATGGGCACTGATGAGGTGGCATGGATAGGCAGCACTGATAGGAGGCACTGATAGGTGGCACTGCTGGGCAGCACTGATGGGTGGCACTGCAGGGCACAGGTGAGTGGCACTGATGGGCACAGGTGGTTGGCACTGCAGGGCACAGGTGGGTGGCACTGCTGGGCACTGATCATCAGTGCCCTTATGATCAGTGCCGATCACTTCTCTGACAATTACTGGTTACTGGCAGTACTTTCCTCACACTGTGACAGGACACAGTGTTCACCAACAGCATGTTCTGAAATGGCATCCATGGACGTTGTCCCAGAACCAGACAACCGTGCTGTAACCGTCCTTCGGCTATAGCGCAATAGGGAACTGGTTAATGACCACCTTAATCAGCATCACAGAATCACAGAACCTGTGTAATTAATATGTGCTTGGGTTGAGCCCGGGTTGACATATGTGCAGTGCGGTATATCGCATGTGATTCACACAGGAACCGCACAGCATTCCTGTGCAAATCACATGTGATTTGTGTCAGGTGCAATTGGAGCCATACATTTTGTGCGGTTCAAATCGCACCGCACCCGCACCAAAAATGTGCAGGACCCTTTTTTTGGGTCAGCACTAGAATCGGATCGCATGGGTATTCACACCTATGTGATCCGATTCTGCACATCGCACTGCGTTTTGCGGACCCGCTGCAGTTCACATGAATGAGGTGCGATTCTGATGCGGTGCAGAATTCGCAAGGAAAACGCTGCAAATTCCGCACCGCATCCAGAGAGAAGGAGAAATTATTGCTTTTAAAGCCTTTATGGGTGTAAAAGCAATCGGTGTAAAAAAAAAAATCTTCATCACCCCCCACAAGTAGTACGGTGTCACTGCTAGGGTGACAATATGTAAAAAAACAAATAATATAAAAAAAATAAAACATTTTTGAAAAATTCTAATTTTTGCTTATAAACTAATTTGGGTTATTTTTTTTTCACTAAAAAGATAACAATACATTTTGGCCAAGATTTATGAAGAAAGATTATTTTAAAAGAAAAACACTTTTTTTTTTCAAAATTTTGGGACTTTTTCATTTATATAGCAAAAAAATAATAATACCACCAAAATTAAGTTTTATCTGTCTAAAAAAAATGCTAAAAAATTCACAGTGTTGCATGACCGCGCAATTGTCATTCAAAGTGTGATAGTGTCAGGGCAGGAGCTGGGAAACGGACAGGCAGGATTAATAACAATGTAACGCACAGGCTGACGACAACCACCACCCACAGACCGAAGTCCCTCAGGGCGTGGAGTCTAAGTCCCAGGCTGCCCTTCACCAGGGCCCCTGATGGTGGGGATGGACTTGACGCAGCCAGGAACCAGGTCGCGGCCCCCGAGGCACCCCAGCTGCGGTAATGGCCTCCGCCAATGGCGTGTAGCTAGTGGTAAAGACAATAGAGTAGTCGGGCAGGCCGGGTCAACAACAACGAGACAAAACGGTACAGGACAGCAGACGAGAATCACAGGTCACGAGCCGGGTTCAGCAACGGAGGGTCAGATCAAAGGAGAACACAAAGAATGGTCAGGTCACAAGGAGAGTCACGAGAGTCAGAACAGAGTAACAGCAACACAAAGACACAAGTGCAAAGAGCATGTGCGGAACACAGGCTTATATGTCATCAGCCACACCCCTCTGGGGGATGGACCTCAGAGACCTGAAGGCATAAAAGATTCCCACCATGCTCTGCAGAAATCCAAGATGGATGCCAGCACATGGAGTAACATAACCTCAGGGAAAAGGTAGGACCTTGACAGATAGCACTGAAAGCTGAAAATTGGCCTGGACAGGAAGGGGGGGAAAGTGTCCGGACTGGAAGTGGTTCATTAAAAAGAGAAAAAAGCCTAAAGAATGTTTGTTCTATTCGCATAGAATGAATAATATTGCAGATTTGCTGGAAAAATAATTTTAGAAATGTTTTATGTGAATAGACCCCTAAGTAACTCAGTCTACGTGGTCCCAATTCTCACTGTGGGCAGCCTGCCTTTTAACATCTTCTATCCCCGTCCTAATATTTTGCAACCAATACAGTCTCAACCTTTTCAACACAGAGGAACCAATGAAATAATGTTCTGGTCTCAGGGAACCCCTGCAAAAAATTACTAATGTCTAAAACTCATGGTACAATAGTGTGATGGTCAGTGGGAAGAATCCGCCTAACACTTGTGTCTTTGGGAAGAATGACCCCCTTACTGATAGCTAAAAAGGTCATTGGTATCAGTAGAAATCTATCTGAGAGTCAGAAATTTCTCATTGCTCAAGGAACCTCTAGAAACTTCTGGAGGAACCTAAGGGTTCCACGGAACCCTGGTTGAGAAACCCTGGTCTAGATTATTCTCAATTATCCATCTACAGCAGTGTCGACAACCTTTCGATCGCAATCTACCAGTTGATCATGAGCAGATAACGGGTAGGTCACAGGGATGAGGTCATGCAGATGCGGACATTAGTCTAAACCCACCTGAGGAATCCCACTGGGAAGCTGTCAATGGTGGACGTATTTCCTGCCTATGATTCGCTTTTGGGTTTGACAGCCTCCTGGTGGGATATCTCAGGTGGGTTTGGATGCATGCCTGGACCTGAGCTCATTACCCAACTTGCTGACCCTCTGTTAGCAATGTGGGGAAGTTGGCGTTCCTCAGACACTTGCAGAGTGGTGCAGGAAAAACGACACAGAAACATAGATGAGTGATGGCAAATAAATAAAAGACCAAGTGGTCCATCTCGTCTGCCCCATTTTTTATGGGGCAGACTCGATGGACCACTTTTTTTTTGTTATACAATTTATTGTTTGTTAAATATTTGTCTAAGTATAGATCTATAGTTGTGCCAAGCATGTCTGAATCCACTTACTGTTGACTGACTCCGCACTGACCACTGCCCTACTGACCGTTGTACACTGCTCTAATAACCTTCACCTTACTGTCCCGTGTACACTACCCTACTGACCTCTGTACACCGCCTTACTGACTCCTGTACACTGCCGTACTCACCTCTGCCCTTCGCACCCCTATACACTGCCATAGTGGCTCCCTCTCCCCTGCCCTGCTGACCCCTATATACCACCCTACTTATCTCTGTTTACTGCCCTGCTGACCCCCTGTATTTTGCCCTGCTGACCTCTGCACACTGTCCTACTGACTTCTGTGCATTGCCCTACAAAATTTCTACTGACCTCTGTACACTGCCCTACATCCTACTGACCTCTGTACACTGCCCCACATCCTACCGACCTCTGTACACTGTCCTACATCCTACCGACCTCTGTACACTGTCCTACATCCTACCGACCTCTGTACACTGCCCTACATACTACTGACCTCTGTACACCGCCCTACATCCTACTGACCTCTGTACACTGCCCTATATACTACCGACCTCTGTACACTGCCCTACATACTACTGACCTCTGTACACTGCCCTACATACTACTGACCTCTGTACACTGCTCTACATCCTACCGACCTCTGTACACTGCCCTACATCCTACTGACCTCTGTACACCGCCCTACATCCTACTGACCTCTGTACACTGCCCTATATACTACCGACCTCTGTACACTGCCCTACATCCTACCGACCTCTGTACACCGCCCTACATCCTACCGACCTCTGTACACTGCCCTACGTACTACCGACCTCTGTACACCGCCCTACGTACTACCGACCTCTGTACACTGCTCTACATACTACCGACCTCTGTACACCGCCCTACATACTACCGACCTCTGTACACTGCCCTACATACTACCGACCTCTGTACACTGCCCTACATACTACCGACCTCTGTACACCGCCCTACATACTACCGACCTCTGTACACCGCCCTACATACTTCCGACCTCTGTACACTGCCCTACATCCTACCGTCCTCTGTACACCGCCCTACATACTACCGACCTCTGTACACTGCCCTACATCCTACCGACCTCTGTACACCGCCCTACATCCTACCGACCTCTGTACACTGCCCTACGTACTACCGACCTCTGTACACTGCCCTACATACTACCGACCTCTGTACACTGCCCTACATCCTACCGACCTCTGTACACCGCCCTACATCCTACTGACCTCTGTACACCGCCCTACGTACTACCGACCTCTGTACACTGCCCTACATACTACCGACCTCTGTACACTGCCCTACATACTACCGACCTCTGTACACTGCCCTACATACTACCGACCCCTGTACACCGCCCTACATCCTACTGACCTCTGTACACCGCCCTACATACTACCGACTTCTGTACACCGCCCTACATACTACTGACCTCTGTACACCGCCCTACATACTACCGACTTCTGTACACCGCCCTACATCCTACCGTCCTCTGTACACCGTCCTACATACTACTGACCTCTGTACACTGCCCTACATCCTACCGACCCCTGTACACTGCCCTATATATTTTTTTTTTTTAAGGTTGAACTGGATGGACTTTTGTCTTTTTTCAGCCAGACTAACTATGTGCTTTTGTAACATACTACTGACCTCTGTACACTTCTCTACATAATGTCCTAGCTGCTCAAAAAATTAAAGGAACACAGTTTAATCAGAGTATAGCATCAAGTCAATTAAACTCCTTTGACTCACAGATGAGTAGCAGAGGGGGTTGTTAATCAGTTTCAGCTGCTTTGCTGTTAATTGTTTCGGTCCATCAGACGCCACCAGGTTGCACGTCAGACTGTCCAGGAGCTCAGTGATGTCCTGGTCAGGATCTGGGAGGAAATCCCCCAGGACACCACTTGTCCTCTCATTAGGAGCGTGTCCCAACGTTGTCAGGCATGCATACAAACACATGGGGGCCATACAAACTACTGAGGACCAATTCAATTTCAGCAAAGTGGACTAGCCTGTTGCACCATTTTTTCACTTTGATTTTCAGGTTGTCTTTGAATTCAGTCCTCTGTAGGTCGATCATTTTCATCAAACGATGAGGCGTCCTTACGTTCCTAACACATTACCCCGTCCATATCCGTATAGATATTCAGCAGGAGATTTTTCCCCATTGAGATCTGATGTGTTTTCAAAGTGTTTCCTTACTTTTTTTGAGCCGTGTATTACTTACCCTGTACAGAACTCAACCCAGATGGAACACAGAGTAGCCAGGCCTGAAACTAGTCAAGCAAGTCATCCTGTAGTATCAGTTGTTCTGCTTTCATGATGGATTCCTATGTTAGACTTAGGCCCCTTTCACACTGACCATCCAGTTGCGTCCGCATGTCAGTTTTTCAGGTGGACCTGATCGGACCATCCATATACCTCTATAGACCTGCGGGTGTCAGCGGACAAGTGTCCACTGACACTCCCTGGCATCCGATCCTGTACGCCAAAAACAGACGGATGGGGATCCATTTCCATCTGACCGCCCCAAAGAAGACAGTGGGCAGTGTCTGTGTCTGCTCTGCAGTAGTGGAGCAAACATGGACCTGTCATCTGCCGGATCAGCGGAGAGATCCCCCGCTAAGCAGGCGGATCCGCTGACTGGTCCACCCCATCTGAAAGAGGCCTCAAAGTGACCAATTACTTTCCAGACATGAAACCTATTGTGAATGGAAGTAAATACCAAGTTTCCCACTGAAGCTACCTTTTAAGGTAGGCTGAGTTTATATTTTTACAGCAACATTAGTTTTATTTGATTTTTCTAAGTTTTCTACTTGCCATGTTTTTTTTTATTAAGGTCTTGATACTTAACTTTTTTTAATTTTTTTTTTTAAAAAGGCACCACACTCCGATCATCTTTTGATCTCTTCTATGCTGATGTTCAGGTAGATCTCCACCTCTCAAAGATTGACTACCTCTATTCTATAGAAAAACCTGCATAGATCACATGACCACATCATTGAGGATGGAGGATAACCAGAGTCACATGACTGAGAAGATACTAAACCTCACTCTGGAGATCATCTACCTGCTGACCGGAGAGGTGAGGAGGATTCTGGGAGGTCACATGACATCACTCTTATCTCTATTAATAAAACGCAGACCTGACCGGAGAGGTGAGGAGGAGTCTGAGAGGTCACATGACATCACTCTTATCTCTATTAATAAAACACAGACCTGACCGGAGAGGTGCGGAGGATTCTGGGAGGTCACATGACATCACTCTTATCTCTATTAATAAAACACAGACCCGACCGGAGAGGTGAGGAGGATTCTGGGAGGTCACATGACATCACTCTTATCTCTATTAATAAAACACAGACCCGACCGGAGAGGTGAGGAGGATTCTGGGAGGTCACATGACATCACTCTTATCTCTGTTAATAAAACATGGACCTGACTGGAGAGGTGAGGAGGGTTCTGGGAGATCACTCTTATTAATAAAACACAGACCTGACCGGAGAGGTGAGGAGGATTCTGGGAGGTCACATGACATCACTCTGATCTCTATTAATAAAACACAGACCTGACCGGAGAGGTGAGGAGGATTCTGGGAGGTCACATGACATCACTCTGATCTCTATTAATAAAACACAGACCTGACCGGAGAGGTGAGGAGGATTCTGGGATTATAACATGATATTCATATTGGTTCCTCAATACAGAGTTTTTTTCTTCTGAAGTCTGAAGATCATATGACCATCACAGTGCCTCCACTTCAATCCCTGACACATGAGAGACACAACATGCAGAAGATTCTAGAAGTCACCAAGAAGATGATGGAGCTGCTGACAGGAGAGGTGAGCGGTGCCGGGAATTCTGGGACATTCTCCAGTAACAGACAAGGGATGTGTCTGGATGGTGACTGTATCATTGTGTGTGTCAGGTTCCTATAAGGTGTCAGGGTGTCACTGTCTATTTCTCCATGGAGGAGTGGGAGTATTTAGAAGGACACAAGGATCTCTACAAGGACGTCATGATGGACAATCAGCCGCCCCTCACATCACCGGGTAAGAGGAGACTTTATTGTAAAGGAGAGAGCAGTACGGAGGATCCACCTAGATCCCCCATCATCTGATAAACACATAGAAACAATGGATTCAGTCAGTGTGTGTGTTTCCTACAGATGGATCCAGTCATGGGAACCCACCAGAGAGATGTCCCTCTCCTCTACATTCCCGGGAATCCACACAGAAAGATCACAACTATTCACAGCGTGTTCAGGTAGAAGAATAACAATTATTGGTAGTTATAATTTATATATACGGTTTGTTTAAATTAATTTTATTATTCTATTTTCAGAGTGGAAACCTCAGTGATTATAATATTGTAATTAAAGAAGAATTTCAAGAGGAGGACATTATGATGGAGTCATCCAGTAAGAAGCCAAATTCCTGCCCTGAATGTGGGAAATGTTTTGCAGAGAAATCACTACTTGTTATACATCAGAAATCTCACATGTGGGAGAAACCATATTCCTGCCCTAAGTGCAACAAAGGTTTTTCAAGGAAATCAGACCTTTCTAAACATCAGAGATTGCACAGTGGTGATAAGCCGTATTCATGCCCTGAATGTGAGAAATCTTTTCGATTGAAATCATTGCTTGATAGTCATCAGAGATCTCACACGAGGGAGAAACCATATTCCTGCCGTGAATGTGGGAAATGTTTTGCACGGAAATCATTACTTGTTATACATCAGAGATCTCACACAGGGGAGAAACCGTATTCCTGCCCTGTGTGTGGGAAATGTTTTGCAGGGAAATCACTGCTTGCTACACATCAGATATCTCACACGGGGGAGAAACCATATTCCTGCACTGAGTGCGACAAGTGTTTTTCAAGGAAATCAGACCTTTCTAAACATCAGAGATTGCACAGTGGTGATAAGCCGTATGCCTGCCCTGAATGTGGGATATCGTTTAGATTGAAATCACTGCTTGCTAGTCATCAGAGATCTCACATGGGCGAGAGACCATATTCCTGCCCTGAATGTGGGAATCGTTTTGCACGGAAATCATTACTTGTTCTACATTATAGATCTCACACGGGGGAGAAACCATATTCCTGCCCTGAGTGCGGCAAACGTTTTTCAAGGAAATCAGACCTTGATATACATCACAGACTGCACATTGGGTATAAGCCACATTCGTGTCCTGAATGTGGGAGATGTTATACAAGGAAATCATTACTTGCCAAACATCAGAGATCTCACACAGGAGAGAAGCCGTTTTCATGTCCTGAGTGTGGAAAATGCTTTTCACGCAAATCAGACCTTGTTATACATCAGAGATCTCACACGGGGGAGAAGCCTTATTCCTGCCCAGAGTGCGGAAAGTGTTTTTCACAAAAATCAGTCCTCGTTGTTCATCAGAGATCCCACACAGGGGAGAAGCCATATTCTTGTCCCGAGTGCAAAAATAGTTTTTCACTGTTGTCCTCTTATTACTTACATCAGAAGATGCACACAGGCCAGCAGCCGTATTCCTGCTCCGAATGCAGAAAAGGTTTTTCAAGAAAGTCAGCCCTTGTTATACATCAGAGATCTCACACAGGGGAGAAGCCGTATTCCTGCCTCGAGTGCGGGAAATGTTTTACACAGAAATCATACCTTGAAAGACATCAGAGATCTCACACTGGGGAGAATCTGTACTTCTGCCCAGAGTGCAAGAAAGGTTTTATACGAAACTCAGACCTTGAAAGACATAAAAAATGTCACACTGGAGAGAAGCCGTATTCCTGCCCCGAGTGTCAGAAATGTTTCTCACAAAAAACAGACCTTGTAAGACATGAGAGATTGCACACTGGGGAGAAGCCGTATTTCTGCCCTCAGTGTGGCAAATGTTTTGCACATAAATCAAACCTTGTTAGACATCAGAAATCTCACTGATGGGTGTAGGAAGTGGAACATCCCTGATATCAGAAATCTTACGGATGGTTGTAGGAAGTGGAACATCCCTGACATCAGAAATCTTACGGATGGTTGTAGGAAGTGGAACATCCCTGACATCAGAACTCTTACGGATGGGTGTAGGAAGTGGAACATCCCTGACATTAGAAATCTTACGGATGGTTGTAGGAAGTGGAAAATCCCTGACATCGGAAATCTTACTGATGGTTGTAGGAAGTGGAACATCCCTGACATCGAAAATCTTACTGATGGGTGTAGGAAGTCGAACATCCCTGACATCGGAAATCTTACTGATGGGTGTAGGAAGTCGAACATCCCTGACATCGGAAATCTTACGGATGGTTGTAGGAAGTGGAACATCCCTGACATTAGAAATCTTACGGATGGGTGTAGGAAGTGGAACATCCCTGACATCAGAAATCTTACGGATGGTTGTAGGAAGTGGAACATCCCTGACATCGGAACTCTTACGGATGGTTGTAAGAAGTGGAACATCCCTGACATCGGAACTCTTACGGATGGTTGTAGGAAGTGGAACATCCCTGACATCGGAAATCTTACTGATGGTTGTAGGAAGTGGAACATCCCTGACATCGGAAATCTTACTGATGGGTGTAGGAAGTGGAACATCCCTGACATCGGAAATCTTACTGATGGGTGTAGGAAGTGGAACATCCCTGACATCGGAAATCTTACTGATGGGTGTAGGAAGTCGAACATCCCTGACATCGGAAATCTTACGGATGGTTGTAGGAAGTGGAACATCCCTGACATTAGAAATCTTACGGATGGTTGTAGGAAGTGGAACATCCCTGACATCAGAAATCTTACTGATGGGTGTAGGAAGTGGAACATCCCTGACATCAGAAATCTTACTGATGGGTGTAGGAAGTGGAACATCCCTGACATCAGAAATCTTATGGATGGTTGTAGGAAGTGGAACATCCCTGACATCAGAAATCTCACTGATGGGTGTAGGAAGTGGAACATCCCTGACATCAGAAATCTTACGGATGTGTCAGGAATGGACTCAGCACTGGTGGTGGGACTCACCTGCCGTGTGGGCTGCAGTACCAGGGCTGACCAGCGGGTGCTCTCAGCAGCCAGAAGCTCACTCCTGCAATCAGCCAAACCTGGGGCTGATTGCAGAAGGTGTATTTAAGGCATGACCAGGCCTGTGATCAGGGCCTTGGTGTATGTTTTCCCATGAGCCCCTGTAGCTGGTATCCTGTGTTCCTGCTTCGTTGCTGACCCTGCTTGATCCTGACCTCTGCTGACCGTCTCCTGTTGAACCCCTGGCTTGCCTGACCATCCTTCTGCCTGATCCCCTGTACCACGCTGCCCGTGAGTTACTGAACCCAGCTTGTGACCCTGACCATTCTCTGCCTGCTCCTTTGGTACCTTGCTGCCCGCACGTTGCTGACCTGGCCCGTCTGACCACGCTAACTACTCTGCCATCCATCCATACTGCACGGATCCAGCGGTCCCTGCTCATACCTTCTGCCTCTTCACATCAGGCTTTCTACCTGCACATACCTCTGGCGGATCCCTCTACCACTAGCAGGTGTACTCAGGGGCCGCGACCTGGTTCCTGTCTGCTCCAAGTCCATCCCCACCATCAGGGGCCCTGGTGAATAAGCAGACTGGGACTTAGACTCCGCACCCTGGGGAATCCCGTCCTGAGGACCGCTAGAGGTACCACCAAACGGTCATTACAGAACCCTACGGCCGCCCTGACCATTCCACCTCTCCAGCCCTGACTACGCCTGTGTTCCTGCACGTACTAAGATTAGTGGAAGGTTGGTTTGTTCACTGTGAGTTATATATCTGGGTGGCTAATCATAATTATATTGTACCTGAAGTCTGCGTTTCCCTGTGTCAGTCCACACCTTTCTGGTCATTCCTAGATTCCTGACAGGATGGATGTAGGAAGTTGAACATCCCTGACATCAGAAATCTTACGGATGGGTGTAGGAAGTCAAACATCCCTGACATCAGAAATCTTACGGATGGGTGTAGGAAGTTGAACATCCCTGACATCAGAAATCTTACGGATGGATGTAGGAAGTGGAACATCCCTGACATCAGAAATCTTACGGATGGATGTAGGAAGTGGAACATCCCTGACATCAGAAATCTTACGGATGGATGTAGGAAGTGGAACATCCCTGACATCAGAAATCTTACGGATGGTTGTAGGAAATCAAACATCCCTGACATCAGAAATCTTACGGATGGATGTAGGAAGTGGAACATCCCTGAGTTCAGGTTCGCTCCTAAGTTCTGAACTATAATCCAAACCCAGCTGAGGTCAAAGAAAGCAAAAACGTTAAAATTAATTCAGTCCATTTTTAAGGCTAATAGGCAAGATATTTTCAAAGGGCATGGGGAGCTGAGAACTGTCCTGGGGGATATCTAGATGTATACCAGACAGCTACATACCAGTCAGCCTAACATCAATAGAATGTAAGGTATTTAAAGCACTGAGTGTTTTTTGTGAGTTGGTGGGGGTTGTTCCATGTTGATCTACAAAGCTGGACAATGTGATTGATGAATTATTAACGTTGTTGTTTTTTTTTTTAAGAACTTTCCAAAGGTGTATGTGTGCTTATGTAGCAAAGTGCCCCTTTACCCACCTTCCTCAGTGGCATGAACACAACCCTCAACCTGTATTACCCACAATCATACTTCTGGGCTCCTATCATCCCATGGACTCCTGGGAAAGCCCAGGGTTGGGGGGGAATTGCAGCTTATTTCAACCTCCTGGGGCTCATTAGGACCATTCCTGATGTAGCAGCTGTGACTGGGCTAAGTAGCTGCGACCAGGTACAGGGTTCCCCTATGTCAGAATCAGTGAGTGGGCCACTGAAGGACATAAGAGCACAGCACTAACATGAGGTGGATATTGTCCAGATGGATTCACCAATACAGCCATTCCAGTAGGGTGTCATTGCTCACAGCTGCCTGGACTGCATTACCAGAGACTTCTGCAGCCATATCTATGTGGAGCCTGCTGGGGGGGTTTCAGTTCTCAATTATCTGAGCTATCCTCTGCGGCCAGTCCCCTGACACTTCGAAAGCAAATGTAAGAATTGTTGCTGGTTGTTAGGATATGAAATTCTGGTATACGGCATCAGCAGGAGTGACCAGATCAGTGTAGCAGCACTTAAAAATTTTACTAAACCCACAACAGCAAAATCAGTCTGTATATGCAGTAAAGCATGCTTGTTATACTCACTGTGGAACCTAAGGGGTTAATCCTCTGTATTGTGTAAAAAGGCTGTTTGATCCTGTCTTCCTTGATCCTCCCCATATTCTACTGTTCCCAATCCATCTGTTGATAGTACAGAGCTCTAGGAGTCATTGTGCACATGCTCAGTTTAGTGTGTATTGCTATGGGGAAGTTCACACCATAGAAATGGAGTTGTTTCTGTATGTGCATTTTTGACGCATTATGGTGCATTTTTTATGCACTTTTAATGTGTTCCAGTTAATTTTTTCTCCTTTCTTTTTCTTCAACTTAAGGACATGTGCGTTCTGGTGTGTACTTGACACGTTTTACTGCATTGGTGTGAACTATGCCACTGTAAACCATGGACTGCAGGTGGTGTGGACTGGCCCAGAGATTTTCTTTTTTTTTTCTTTGGGAGGGTGCATGTGATCAGCACAGGGCCAATCAGCACTGTACAGACAGAGGGTCAGGGGTTATGCAGCCCATAGGACAGTCAGAGCAAAATGAAAACTCCTCCTACAAGCTTTAACCAGTGCTCATCTGGACACTGATAGAAGTTACAAGACTGCTATATACTGCTGATGAGAAAAGGTGTTTATCAGTGTATATTTACTAAAATAATTGCATTTCCATGTTCTGTGTACTGTGGGAGAACAGATATAGTGAATGCAGGGTCCGGGGAGACTAGATATAGTGAATGCAGGTTTCAGGGAGACCAGGTATAGTGAATGCAGGGTCCGGGGAGACTAGATATAGTGAATGCAGGTTTCAGGGAGACCAGATCTAGTGAATGCAGGGTCCGCGGAGACCAGATATAGTGAATGCAGGGTCTGGGGAGACCAGGTATAGTGAATGCAGGGTCTGGGGAGACTAGATATAGTGAATGCAGGTTTCAGGGAGACCAGATATAGTGAATGCAGGGTCCGGGGAGAGCGGATATAGTGAATACAGGTTCCGGGGAGACTAGATATAGTGAATGCAGGATCCGGGGAGGCTAGATATAGTGAATGCAGGATCTGGGGAGACTAGATGTAGTGAATGTAGGTTTCAGGGAGACCAGATATAGTGAATGCAGGGTTTGGGGTTTAGTAACACTTTAATGAAAGTGAAACTAAACTGTGTATGAATAAAGTATTATTTATTAATAATGAAGCAAGAACCCATCCGACACTTGACAGCAGATTGTCTACCAGTGGAGTCAGAAAGGACCGCTATCAGTAGCATCATGTTGGTCAGCAGGTAAAGGATCAGCAGAGTCAAGCTGGGTAGCAAAGGATCAGTAGAGCCAGATTGGACAGCAAGCAAAGGATCAATGGCATCAGACTGGGCTGCAGGAGAGCTATCAGCAGACTCAGGCTGGGGGTCTGGAACATGGGTATGGTGCATAATGGCTTTAGGCGGTGGTTGAGGACCCTGCTTGGCTGAGTGAGTCAGTCAGTCAGTTCCAGGCATGGATGGAACTTCCTAAAAAAGGTTTGAACAGAGAATTGTTGCTTTAGAGAAAAGTTGGCGTACTGAGAGTCCCAAATATGCAATGGTGGTGGTCAGGGGCAGTCTGGCCTACAGTTAATACCGGTACAGGGTAAACTGAGGTGGCTGGTACAGAGATAGGCAGCTGGCACAGACTTGACAGGAAATATTGATGCTGACAAGACTGGAGCAACTAGCACAGAAACTGTTAGGACTGCAACAGATGGCACCAGGCAAGGCTCTTCTGGTACTGGGACAGGCTAGACTGGAACTGCTGGCATGGACGTAGTCCGAACTTGAGCTGTTGGCATGAAGGTAGGCTGAACAGCTGTTGACGTAGGTGTGGCTCGTGGACGAATAGTATAGTTTGGGAAGTTTTGTTTCTTGATTGATTTAGATACTGTTCTGCGAGTGGTTACAGGATGCTGACCAGATTGTCCTGCCGGTGGGGAAGTAGTGACAGTATTGAGAAGCAGAGAGGAAAAGGTAGTAGTGAAGGTATCTGAGGGGTTCTTGTAGGTAATAGAGTTGTAGAGGGAGCGCTCAATGGGTTAAATACAGGAAAGATGCTGTGAGGTGGAACGGAGTGTGCATATTGATATCCCTATGTGCATTCCAACCTGCTACAAGACAGATATTGGGACACTGATAACCAGTGTATTGAGTACTGGAGCCACTCCAGGCAAACCCAGAAGCGAGCAGACAACTGGACAGTGGTACTGAAGCAGCTGAAATGCTGGGACTGGGTGATAGGGCACTGCTGCCATTAATTTGTTGCTGCTAGCAGACTGAGCACAGAGACTGGTCATATAACTAGCAGCATTATTCATTTCATGCAGACTTTGCTGGTACTGCACTTATGTGCACCACCATAAAGACTGGCCCCAACACTAGCTGGATGAAGAACTAGGACATAGGACTGCTCACTCAGATAACTGCTTCACAAGAACCTTGCCTGTTGTCTTTAGGTAGTCTTAACGTTCACCACTGCAATTCATATACAGTGCACTCTAAAGGGGTTATAGCCTACAGGTTATAAAGAATTGTAGTATTGAGCCCCATTGCTGTTACTGTTTTCCAATGCCATTGCTTTTTGCTGATCTTGTGAATTACCAGGTCTACTTTAATCCAGCCCTATAATCTAAGCCTAGATTATAGACTAACTTTATTGGCTAGTGAACTGTGATTGTCCTAATTCTCTACTTGCTCATTTATGTATATACTGCTATTTACTTCTACCCATGACAATATATTAAATTCCTTTACCACTAACCAATCTGGTGTTTACTTTCTGAAACTGAACCATAGTTGTGTATAGGATATTTATATTTGTGTTCCCTCTAGTATTGCAGTATCCATTTGCTTAACCTGGTGTATCAGAGGGGCTGAGGTTGTGCACAGAGTCAAGGCAAAAGAACAGATCGCCCAATCTACCGAGCTGTTCCTGTAGGGGTAGCAGATAGCCTCAGTGTTGTGTTAGGTACAGAGTGCTGGTATCCAGCAACAGCAGGGGAGACCAGATCAGTGTAGCTGCACTTAATTGAAACCAGACTATGATTAAAGTATAATTTATTATTAATGAAGCCCATCCGAAACCAGCAAACAGAATACAAGACACAAGTGAATTATAATAAAGTATGTACAATGAAAGGAAAAAGACAGATATGCAGGCCAAGACAGGGGATGCACGGAACCACCAGGGAGAAAGCTCAGGAAGGGGACCAGAACTGGGATCAGGAACAAGGAGGGCCCAATATGCGGTAGCAGGGTACAGGATGCTAGTACTGGCACAGGAACAGGATTACGGTTGGGAGCGGGATCAAGGTCAGGAGCAGAGCATTAATAACCAGGTATGTGGCACAAAGGCAAAACCCTGAGGCACTGAGGGAAGCTGGAGGAGGGTTTATATACCTTTCCAGCAGCCAGCATTAGGTGGAGACTGATTACAGCTGAACACTGGAACTAAACACTTCAGCTCTGGAAACCACGGTGCCACCAGCAGGTGATCCATGTCCTAACACTGGTACTCCTGTTACCCAGTTTAATTGCTATCTCTTTATACCCCTCAGTTTAATGTTGGTTATATGTTTCTGTCATGCATACAATCAGTAAAGGTCAATTGAACATCACTGTGTGGCTGGTCATTTGCTGATACGATATACAACACTTAGTTTCTACAAACAGGATCTAACATGTCAGACAGCAGTGACAGCAATGGTGCAATGGAAGAGCTCTATGGTAATCCCCAACAGGGGAACAGGCAGCTGACCACACCTGTCCCCTCCTTCTTTGGTTCTGGATGGATGGGTTTTTGCCCCAGCTGCTGCCTGGGTTTGCAGATCCAGATCAGGATCTCGACAATTGGATCAGAAGACTGAAGAATCGGATCCAATCATATGGGATTCCTCCCAATCAACAGGCAAAGCTGACTATTACAACCCTGCACCCTTTGTGGGTGAGGGGCTTTCACACGAACAGACCAATGGGGTCCACCTGTCCGTTTTTCAGGTGGACCCGACTGGTCCATCCATAGACTTCTATGGACCGACGTCGATGGACAGTAGTCTGCTGACACCCGCCAGCATCTGATCTGGTCCTGTACACCAAAAACAGACGGATGGGGATCCGTTCCTCATGCGTCCAGCGGATCGGATTGGATGACAATCGGGTGGAAACGGACAGGCGGTCCTTTTTCTATCCGACGGTTCCATTGAAATCAGCGGGATGTGTCCTCTGCAGCAGCAAAGTGGACAGAGACCTGTCATCCACCTGCGCAGCCTTAATATAATAATAAAGTGCAAATAAATACACTCAGTCCCACAATATTAATCCATGTTCAGTCATGTTGACCAATAATGCAGCTCCTCATCAGTCATAATAAGTGATGATCCCGATGACGCATCAAAAGAAAAAATGGCAACTGCACCTGACTATCCAATTCTGATGGACTCCACGTCACATCTGAGCCATCACAGACTGTGAGCCATTAATAGGTGATAATTGCATGCTTCCCCTGCACACAGGCTTAGCACAGACATAGAAGGGTAGACAGACGAGGAGGTAGTAGATAGGATTGTGCTTCATAGAGGGGTTTTGTCTCTTCCAGAGACTGGCTCCCTTTTCCTTCCTCCTGACCTATTGTGTGCAGCATCTCGGGAAAGGTCCAAGCTGGAGCCACTGTTCAGACACTGCCAAGGCCACTCTCTTTAAAGAACAGTCTAGAGCAGCAATGGGCAAACTACGGCCCGGCGGACCTTTTAATCCGGCCCGCGGAGCTATGAGGATCTGTCCCCCTCGACGTATCTGCGCATGTGCCGGAGATCGCCGATCGGCTGCTAATGCCTGAAACTGGCACATGCGCAGTATCGAGGGGGACAGATCCTCATAGGAGACAGATTTTCATGCTACACCGGAACTGCGTGGGAACACGGCGAGAGGAACGCGTGGAGCAAAGGTAAGTGAATTGACACAGGGGGGACTTGGGGACTTAATATGGGGGATGAATTACTATATGGGGGATGAATTACTATAGGGGGGGATGAATTACTATATGGGGGATGAATTACTATGGGGGACTTGGGGACTTAATATGGGGGATGAATTACTACAGGGGGGATGAATTACTATATGGGGGATGAATTACTATATGGGGGATTAATTACTATGGGGGATGAATTACTATATGGGGGATGAATTACTATATGGGGGGATTAATTACTATGGGGGATGAATTACTATATGGGAGATTAATTACTATGGGGGATGAATTACTATATGGGGGATGAATTACTATGGGGGATGAATTACTATATGGGGGATGAATTACTATGGGGGATGAATTACTATGGGGGATGAATTACTATATGGGGGATGAATTACTATATGGGGGATGAATTACTATGGGGGATGAATTACTATATGGGGGATGAATTACTATGGGGGATGAATTACTATATGGGGGATGAATTACTATATGGGGGATGAATTACTATGGGGGATGAATTACTATATGGGGGATGAATTACTATATGGGGGATGAATTACTATATGGGGGATGAATTACTATGGGGGATGAATTACTATATGGGGGATGAATTACTATGGGGGATGAATTACTATGGGGAATGAATTACTATATGGGGGATTAATTACTATGCTTACTATGGGGGAATATTACTATACTTACTATGGATGACACATACACATCATTCATCTACTCTTGGTCCGGCCCCTGGGTCCAATATATGAACCCATTGCGGCCCTCAAGTCAAAAAGTTTGCCCACCCCTGGTCTAGAGCCAGACACATGCACATAAAGATAGCTTAAGGGTCCCCATCTTTATGTAATTGATGTCACTAGATAGGGCAGCAACAGTTGCCCAAGGGGGTCTAGTATCGAATTTGTTTTTGTTGAGTGGGCTTCCAACTAAATGTCTATACCAAACCCTCATGTTTGATAAGGATCTGGTATGGAATTTGGGTAGACTCCACTACCAAACCTTCATGTTTGATAAGGATCTGGTATGGAATTTGGGTAGACTCCACTACCAAACCCTCATGTTTGATAAGGATCTGGTATGGAATTTGGGTAGACTCCACTACCAAACCCTCATGTTTGATAAGGATCTGATATGGAATTTGGGTAGACTCCACTACCAAACCCTCATGTTTGGTAAGGATCTGGTATGGAATTTGGGTAGGCTCCACTACCAAACCCTCATGTTTGATAAGGATCGGGTATGGAATTTGGGTAGACTCCACTACCAAACCCTCATGTTTGATAAGGATCCGGTACACTCCACTGTTTGTTTTTTTGCATGGTGTTCTACAAACCCCATCAAGGAAAAGGCTTAAAATCGATTTTTTTATTGTTGGAGGGGCTGCATGGTGTTTTTGTTTTGTTTGTCACTTTTGTTATAGGATGTACACAATTCAAAGTGACATTTTTGAAAGAAATAAATACATTTGCAAGTAATGATAGTTCCCTGTAAACAGTACTTTAAAAAAATAAATTGTTTTGCATTAGCACATGTCCCTGAGGGCACTCGCCAGCTTGCTATGCCCTTTGGTTTTGGAGGGGTCTTTATTCTGCTGTTTACAAAGAGAGAAAACCGGCAAGGAAATTTCATTCAACGTCAATTTTTTTTATTTCTAAAATGTCACTTTTGCTTCTTTTTCTTGTGTACATCTTACAGGTGCACCACTTCACAAGCAGGCTTAGGGCATCCCTTAAATATGCTATTTATATTAATGTTATATTTTTATTATTTAACTTTAATCATATTCAAAAGAGCTGTTTCCCACTAATATATATTACACACAGTATATATATTAGGGAAAATTGTATTCCATACTTAGTTAATTTTCCTTTCCTGGACCCTCCCCATGTTAGCCTATCATTGGTCAGCTCTGCCCTATCTGGCCCCTCCAGGATAACCTCTTCCCTAGCCTATAAGAGTGTCTGTCTCCCCTCACTCAGCGTTCAACATACTGCTCCTTGCGACGGAGACTGAGTGGGAATCCCCAGCTGACATGGGGAGGATCCAGGAAAGGAAAATTATGGTAAGTATGGAATACAATTTTCCCTATTCCTGGAGCTCCCTATGTCAGCCTTGGGATGTACCAAGCAATGCTAAAAGGAACAAAGGGAGGGGAAAAAAACAAGACACAAACAAACTGAATGCTGCGTGTAAACCCCTAAACACTGACAGCCACTGCAATGACTGTAGATAAAAAAAAGACTGCGCTGAAGGAAAAGCCTTACTCATTCTGTGGTGGCAAATAAATGCATTTGCCATGCTCCAGCTTGCTGACTTGCAAACTGCCTTTTCTGGCACTTTAGCATATGCTGCCCACGAAATTGAAATGCTTCTCGTTGAATTTGCTCTCACTTCCAAAGATGGTGGCAAGCCTAGGACTTTGTAGACAATATGAATGGTCTTGACAATCCATGAAGACATGACTTTGAGTAGTACCGTGAAGCCCTTCCTTAGACCTTGGTGGCAGGTATAAAGAATATCTCATTCACGGGTGTCCTCCATGCATTTCATGGAGGATATACTGAGAATGAATGAACCAGATCTAACGTCTTCCACTCATCCTCTGACCCATCTTCCAGGATAGGTGAAAGTATGGACTCCCAACTTATATTGAATAAAGTTGACATTTTTTGGAAGAAATTTGGAACCTGTCTCAGAATGACTCTGTCTTGCAGGATCCAGCAGTATGGCTCTCTAGCTAAAAAGGCATACATGTCAGATGCTCTCCTTGTGCAATTGCCATCAAGAAATATGTCCTCAGAGCCACATGGAATAAGGAACACAAAGTTATCAGGTAAAATGGTGGTGCCAGCAAGAAACATTGAAACCAAGTGACAAATTTCCACTAGTGATCTAATCTTCACTGCTGGCTTCAGAAAATGAATGACCTAAGGGTTTATAGTTCCATCTTTTACTTGCCATGGCTGAGAGGACTGAAACTTGAATTTGCAACTAATTACTGTATAACCAAGGGCCACTTTTAAACTGTTTTGCAGGAATTTAAGAACATTAGATACCGAGGGAATTGAAGCATTCCAATTTTTGCCAGAAAGAGTCACAAAAGAAAGGATTTCCATACCCAATGGAAAGTCAAAATAGTTGACTTTTTCCTAGCTTGCAACAAGGTGTCAACTATGCCCTTTGACAGCTCCAGATGTCTTAAAGACCACCTCTCAACTTCCAAGCTATTCCTTTCTGACTTGTGGGGTTCAGATGGAACACCCCATTCTGAACAAGGAGATCCAAACAAACTGGGAGTGGAATTGGTTGTTCTAGCCTTATGCTCTATACAAGGGGAAACCAAGTTTGGCTCGGCCAGGGCTATTATTGCTCCCACTTTGTGTTGTATGTGCAGGAGAACCGTTAGAATTAGAGGGATTGGAGGAAAGATGTGCACTAGGCAATACCTCCATGGTCTGGAAAGGACATCTTGGCTCAAGGTTTGCTGGTCCCGAATTAGGAGAAATAGAGGGAAACTGGAAGTTTATTGCTGACACCATCAGATTCACGTTTGGTTGCGCCCAGTCTTTTTCTACAACAATTTTGAATCAAGGCCCCATACGCTATGATCTACCAAACTCTTACTCTGGTCCACCTTAATGTTCTCTGTTCCTGAAAGGTATGAAGAAAGGGTAAATTCCCTTTTGCTCAAAGGAAGATTTGACAGGCTATTCTTAGGAGAGGCAAGCTTCTGGTGCCTGCTTGACAGGACAAGCAAGCCACTGTAGTCCAATTTTCTGAAAGCACCTGCACCACTTTTCCATGTAACAGATACTGGAACGCTAGCAGAGTGAATCAGGGAAGCTACTAACTCTGCCTCTGTCTCTTCTAATGATCTTGAACCTGGTGACCAAAGCTGTGGACTCCCCCAATCCACCAGCCTGGTTCTGGAAGCTCGAGAGGGACACTGCCCTTCCGATTACGCAAAACCATCTATCGGGTTAATAAATGGGCTATCGAACCTGGTATGAGGATCTTCCAGTTCAATAAATGATGATCCCACTAGTGAAGGAAACTGAATTGAAACTTCCTTCCTCAGCATCTGATCCAAGGAACAACTGAGATGGTGGATAACAGAAGGCTTAGTTACTGCATGTATTCTCTTGCCAATAAGCAAGGCTTGCTCATTACTTCCCTCATCCAAGACTGGATCTTTTGGACTTTCTTCTAGGGCAGCGGTTCTCAACCTGGGGGTCGCGACCCCTTTGGGGGTCGAACGACCATTTCCCAGGGGTCGCCTAAGACCATCGGAAAACACATATTTCCGATGGTCTTAGGAACCGAGACACCGCTGCTGTCTCCGGCGATGTGTGGGCGGGATTATACGCTGCTCATGTCACCTGGCCACACCTCCGGGATCGCTCAGCAGCTCCGCCTCCTCACCGCTGATTGGCCACCGGAACTGTAGCTCAGGAGAGGCACACAGGCGGCCAATCACCGGCGAGGAGGTGGAGCTTGGAGAGGAGGAGCCGAGCGGCAGCGCGCGTACATCAAAGAAGACCGAGGGAGCTGCCGGAGCGAGTGAAGAGGAGAGCGGCCAGAGAAGGAAGACAGCTGACATGTAAGTGAGAGAGCGAGCCCAGGCTGGAGCAGGGGTCAGCAAAGTAAGTATCATTGGTGTCAGTGGGAGGAATAGTGCCCCATCATTTGTGTCACTAATACCAACGATGGGGCACTATTCCTCCCCCCACTGACACCAACGATGGGGCACTATTCCTCCCCCCACTGACACCAACGATGGGGCACTATTCCTCCCCCCACTGACACCAACGGTGGGGCACTATTCCTCCCCCAACTGACACCAATGATGGGGCACTATTCCTCCCCCCACTGACACCAACGATGTGGCACTATTCCTCCCCCCACTGACACCAACGATGTGGCACTATTCCTCCCCCCACTGACACCAACGATGGGGCACTATTCCTCCCCCCACTGACACCAACGATGGGGCACTATTCCTCCCCCCACTGACACCAACGATGGGGCACTATTCCTCCCCCCACTGACACCAACGATGGGGCACTATTCCTCCCCCCACTGACACCAACGATGGGGCACTATTCCTCCCCCCACTGACACCAACGATGGGGCACTATTTCCCCCCCCGACCCCAATGATGGGGCACTATTCTCCCCTCCACCACACTGACATCAATGATGGGGCACTATTCCTCCCACTGACACCAATGATGGGGCACTATTCCTCCCCCCACTGACACCAACGATGGGACACTATTTCCCCCCCCCCCTGACCCCAATGATGGGGCACTATTCTCCCCTCCACCACACTGACATCAATGATGGGGCACTATTCCTCCCACTGACACCAATGATGTGGCACTATTCCTCCCACTGACACCAGTGATGGGGCACTACTCCCACTGACACCAGTGATGGGGCACTACTCCCCCCACTGACACCAGTGATGGGGCACTATTCCTCCCACTGACACCAATGATGGGGCACTACTCCCCCCACTGACACCAATGATGGGGCACTACTCCCCCCACTGACACCAATGATGGGGCACTATTCCTCCCACTGACACCAATGATGTGGCACTATTCCTCCCACTGACACCAGTGATGGAGCACTACTCCTCCCACTGACACCAGTGATGGGGCACTACTCCCCCCACTGACACCAGTGATGGAGCACTACTCCCCCCACTGACACCAATGATGGGGCACTACTCCCCCCACTGACACCAATGATGGGGCACTACTCCTCCCACTGACACCAATGATGGGGCACTATTCCTCCCACTGACAACAATGATGGGGCACTATTCCTCCCACTGACTCCAACGATGGGGCACTATTCCTCCCACTGATACCAACGATGGGGCACTATTCGTCCCACTGACACCAACGATGGGGCACTATTCCTCCCACTGACACCAACGATGGGGCACTATTCCTCCCACTGACACCAACGATGGGGCACTATTCCTCCCACTGACACCAACGATGGGGCACTAATCTTCCCACTGACACCAACGATGGGGCACTATTCCTCCCACTGACACCAACGATGGGGCACTATTCCTCCCACTGACACCAACGATGGGGCACTATTGCTCCCACTGACACCAGTGATGGGGCACTATTCCTCCCACTGACACCAGTGATGGGGCACTATTCATCCCACTGACATCAGTGATGGGGCACTATTCCTCCCACTGATACCAACGATGGGGCACTATGCATCCCACTGACATCAGTGATGGGGCACTATTCCTCCCACTGACACCAGTGATGGGGCACTATTCCTCCCACTGACACCAGTGATGGGGCACTATTCATCCCACTGACATCAGTGATGGGGCACTATTCCTCCCACTGATACCAACGATGGGGCACTATTCCTCCCACTGATACCAATGATGGGGCACTATTCATCCCACTGACATCAGTGATGGGGCACTATTCCTCCCACTGATACCAACAATGGGGCACTATTCATCCCACTGACATCAGTGATGGGGCACTACTCCTTCCACTGACACCAATGACATGGCACTACTCCTCCCACTGCAAAATTACAGTTATGAAGTAGCAATGAAAATAATTTTATGGTTGGGGGTCACCACAACATGAGGAACTGTATTAAGGGGTCGCGGCATTAGAAAGGTTGAGAACCACTGTTCTAGGGGAGAAAGATGTAGCAGGAACTGCGTTGATTACAGTTGACTCTTTTGATGGTTGATTATCCATCCAAAGCATTTGAGTGTGTTACAGGTTAGAGACATGTGATTCATTAGAACACTCCTTGACAGGGCCAACAGAAGGATATCATTGAGGTATTAAAATATCTGAAGACCCCTGAGTTTCAGAACAGCTGTGGTGGCTGACAGCAGCCTTGTGAAGGTTCTTGGAGTGGTGCAAAGCCCGAATTATTATTATTCAGTATTTATATAGTGCTAAAAGGTTTGCTCAGTGCCGTACATTATAGTGGAGGACAGAACATGAGACAATACAGTAACAAAACAAAACATGAGGGGTTCAAGGGCCCTGCTCTTTCGAGCTTACAATCTAGGAGGGAGGGGATAGTGGTACAGGAGGAAGTGGCTGTGGGGTATGGAGTGGTAGGAGGAGTGGAGATCGGCTGTTAGGTGAGGGCGGGGTAGGCTTCCCTAGAGAGATGGGTTTTCAGGGTGCGCCTAAAGGTGAGGAGGGTAGGTGACAGTCTGATGGATTGGGGTAGTGAGTTCCAGAGGATGGGGGAAGTCCTGGAGAAGTCCTGCAGTCAGGCATGGGAGGTGGAGACCAGGGAGCTAGAAAGTCGGCGGTCTTGTGAGGAACGAAGATTACGGGTAGGGTGGTATTTGGGTATCAGGTCGGTGAGGTAGTTTGGGGCAGCATTATGAATAGCTTTGTTTGTCTGTGTTAGTAGTTTGAATTTAATGCGTTGGGCAATCGGGAGCCAGTGGAGGGATTGGCAGAGGGGGGTGGCGGATACGGAGCGGTTGGTAAGGTGGATGAGTCTGGCCGCTGAGTTCAAGATAGACTGAAGCGGGGATAGTCTGCGATGAGGTAGGCTGGTGAGAAGGGAGTTGCAGTAGTCCAGACGTGAGATAAGGGAGTGAATGAGTTGTTTAGTGTCTGGGGTTAGGAACGAATGTATTTTGGAGATGTTGCAGAGGTGGAGCTTGCACGAGTTTTCCAATGATTGGACATGGGGTTGGAAGGACAGGTCTGAGTCTAGAGTGACACCTAGGACTTTGGCTTGCGGGGTGGGACTGATGGTGATGTTGTTGGTCATGATGGAGAGGGGGGGGCACGGGCTGGGGGGAAAATCAGGAGCTCAGTTTTGGAAAGGTTCAATTTGAGGAAATGGAGCGACATCCAGTCTGATATGTCGTTCAGTAGGTGGGTGATACAGGCAGAGACTGAAGGGGTGAGGCGAGGGGTGGAGAGGTAAAATTGAGTGTCATCAGCGTAGAGGTGATATTTGAAGCCGCGGGAGTGTATCAGTTTGCCGAGGGAGGAGGTGTAGATGTAGAAGAGAAGGGGCCCGAGGACAGAGCCTTGGGGATCCCCAACAGAGAGAGGGAGAAAGGGGGAGGTGGTAGCGTTATAGGTAACGCTGAAGGAGCGTTGGGATAGATAGGAGGAGAGCCAGGAGAGAGAGGAGTCTCTGATGCCGAGGGAGTGTAGTTTATTAAGGAGGAGGGGGTGGTCGACTGTGTCGAAGGCCGCAGAGAGGTCGAGGAGTAAGAGGACTGAGTAGTGGCCACTAGCTTTGGCGGTTAGCAGGTCATTAGTGATTTTGAGTAGGGCGGTTTCGGTGGAGTGTAGGGGACAGAAGCCAGACTGTAGTGGATCAAGGAGGTTATTGTCAGTGAGGTGGGAGCTTAGGCGATTGTAGACTAAGCGCTCAAGGAGCTTGGAAGTAAATGGCAGCAGAGAGGTCTAAGGTTGTTCAGGTCGGTGGGGTCCAGGGAGGGTTTTTTGAGTATGGGGGTGATGTACGCGTGCTTTAGGGGGGAGGGGAATGCGCCAGTACAGAGGGAGAGATTGAAGATGTGGGTGAGGGAGCGTAGGATGGAGGAGGAGGGTGACCAGAGGAGTTGTGTGGGGACAGGGTCAAGTGGTGAGGCGGGCTTCTGAGAAGACCTTAGTGACCTCCACAGTGGTAGCAAGGCTGAAGGAGCGGAGTGTTGGGGAGGTTATAGTGTGCAGGACGTTAGGTGTGGTGGGGGGGTAGGGCGGTTGCGAGGTCAGAGGAGGGGAGAGTTGATGGGGTTATAGTAGAAGGGAGGTTAGGTGGGGAGGTAGGTTGAGCATTGGCAATGTCCCTATGGATTGCGTCGATCTTATTTTGGAAGTGATTGGCAATCTCATGGGCGGTGAGTGAGGTACTGGGTGGAGGGGAGAGAGTAGGGAGTTGAAAGTGGAGAAGAGCCGGCGAGGACAGGTGGAGAGGGTGTTGATGAGGGTTACGAAGCAGGCTTGTTTGGCGGCGTGGAGGGAGGAGGAGTAGGTGAGGAAGGCAGATTTGTAGAGGGAGAACGCTCGAGGGGATTTGGTTTTGCGCCATAATCGTTCCAGCGCGCAACTGCGTCATTTAAGATATTTAGTTTGGTCATGGTCTCATGCTACGTGTGGTTAGGGGTGCTAAGGAGTCTAAGGCAGCTGACAGTGAGTCGTTATACGCAGTAGTGGCCAGGTCAGGGCATGACAGTGGAAGGGTACTGTCGTACAGACGATCAGCTGCAGAGTGGAAAGGGGCCGGGTTCAGGTTGCGGAGGTTACGGCTGGTGATGGTTTGATGTTTGGGGGGAGGCGTTATAGGATGGGAAGACGGAGAACGTAATGAAGTTGTGGTCAGAGAGAGGGAAAGGGGTGTTTGTGAGGTTGTGGAGGGTGCAGAGATGAGAGAAAACGAGGTCCAGGGTGTTCCCATTGGTGTGGGTGGAGGACTGTGTGCACTGTGTGAGTGCAAAAGAAGACGTTAAATGGAGGAGTTGGGATGTAGCCGGGTTGTTGACATTGATAGGGATATTGAAGTCTCCAAGGATGATGGTGGGTAGCTCAGAGGAGAGGAAGAAAGGGCAGCCAGGCGGAAAATTCGTCAAGAAAGCGGGATACGGGTCCAGGAGGCTGATAGATTACTGCAATCCTCAGAGGGGTGGGAGAGAAGAGTCGGATGCAGTGGGCATCAAAGGAGGAGAAGGATAGAGAGGGAGGGTTTGGGAGAACCTGGAAGGTGGTCAGCGGTGACAAGAGCACGCCGACCCCACCACCTCTACGACCGCTCGGTCTGGGTGAATGGGACCAGATGAGACCTCCATAGGAGAGTGCTGCAGGGGAGGCGGAGTCAGTGGCTTGGATCCAGGTTTCGGTGACCGCTAGGAGGTTGAGGGAGTGGGAGATAAAGAGGTCATGGATGGCGGTGAGCTTGTTGCAAACTGATTGGGCGTTCAGGAGTGCAACCGAGAGTGGAGGGATGGATGTGGGGAGGAGGGGGACAGGTATAAGGTTGAGGGGGTTGCGGCGGTTCGTGGGGGTAGGAGGGTGCCTAGTGGGTGAGTGAGGTGGTGAAGGACCAGGGTTTGGGGAGATGGCAAAGAACGAACTGGAAAAGTGCCCGAATGGAAAACCTGAGAAAGTGATAATGAGCCAGAACTATGAGGGCATGCAGATAGGTGCCTGCCAAACCCACTGAGGCCATCCAGTCTCTGACTTTTACTACAGAAATGATGGCCTCCCAGGAATCCATCTTGAAAGGAGGGGCCGTCATAGACAAATTCAGATATTCCAGGTCTAGAAGTGGTCTGAGGGCGCCTCAGGACTTGATCACCAGAACCAAAGAGGAGCACTTGTCTTCGCCCCATTCTTGTCTTGGTACAGGAAAAATAGCTTAAGCCAGGGCTTAAAATTTCAAGTTCTGAGCTACTAGCCAGGCCTTAGAGTTACTCACCACCAACAAACACACACAGAGACACCTGTACACACACAGACATGTACATACACACACAGAAACATGTACACACACACACATGCAGACACATGTATACACACACAGGCACGTACAGACACGCATACACACAGATACATGTACATACACAGAAATACACATCTTCCCTCTCTCTCTCTATTCCCTCTCTCTCTCTTCCCCTTCTCTCTCTCTTCCTTTCTCACATCATATGGGGCTGCACACAAACACCTTCTCCAAGGGCTGCTGATCTCCGGGCAGCAGGAAGGGGGGGGTTGCAGCCCCATACGATCTGTCAGTGTAGGGAGGGAGGCAGGGAGATCCCACAGAACACAGCACAGCTCACCTGCTCCGGGCTTATTCCTCTCCAACACTTCTCTCCCTGCTCCAAGCTGTCCCCTGGTCCCGGCTCATCAGCTGCTGGGGGGAGAGGTACAGGAGCATCGCTCTGCAACTGCCTTCCCCCGCATCTATTCTCCTGCTGTCCGGGTCACTGCAAGGGTACCGGTGCTACCCCTCTGCTGGCGGCCCTGCATAGCTGTCAGCTGCTGCCCAAAAGGTCCCTTCTTCCGAGGAGCAGTGCCTCAAGGTAGATACGCCCCTGCCCTGGGGGACACACTCGCCCCCACCATAATTTCCGCTCGCCATTTGCGAGCAGGCAAGTGGAAATTTCAAGCCCTGGCTTAAGCTGTTAACAATTCCTTTACATATGCGTGCAAACAATTCAGTTTATCTGGACTTACTGGTACCTGAATTCCCCCGAAGTAATACTGAGGGCCCTTTTTTCAAATTCTAGCAGATAACCACTTGGGATCATATCCAGAATTCAAGCCTCCTCCATTTCTTCCACCCAGACCTTCCTGAATAGAGTCAATTTTGCTCCCACTTGGGAGGGTTGGGCGGAAACTCCTTCCAAAGGCCTTGTCAGAAGAACTAACTGGTTGGCTTGATTTGGACTTGACTCCTTTGGTAAATGCTGCACTGCCATTCTTCCAATGTCTGAAAAATGGCCCACCAGGCCTGTACTGCAGGATAAAGTATGACTTCCCACTGGATACCTGCTGAGTGGCAGCTTAAAGGTCTTGACAAAATGGGGCTTCCCATCAAACAGAATCGAGCCAAGGCTGTGTTTAGAGGCATTGTCAGCAGACCAATGCTTTAGCCATAAGGGTCTTTTGGTGTTACTGAGTTAACCATTAACTTTGCTTTCACTCTGACTAGATCCACTGCCGCTTCAGCAATGAAGTCTACAGCAATCCTGAAGAATTGTACTTCTGAACCACAGGACTCCATTTCTGCCACCCACAGTTTGAGGGTCATAGGGGATGGTCCTGCCACACTGTACATCCTCTTCAGATCTGTTTGAAAATTGCGATCCATTGAGGTGGCTACTTTGGGAACTATATTCCATAGTTTGCCATCCTTTTGACACTTGCATTTGGGCCACATGTTCAATTACGCTTCTATGAGGGGAACACTCACTCTCCCATATTTCCCTCACAATGTCCAATAGCCCCCGTGGGTGTCTCCCATACAGTAGCTCAAAGGGAGAGAACCCGGTGGAGGATTGGGGAACCTCTCTGATCACAAACATTAAATAAGGTAGTAGACAATCAAAATTTTTCCCATCTTTATCGACCACCTTCTTCAACATTTGTTTTAATGTTTTGTTAAACCTTTCTACTAACCCATGTGTCTGAGGGTGATACACTGAAGTATGGAGTTGTGTCACCTTCAGAAGTTTGCAAAGTTCTTTAGTTACCTTAGAAATAAACGGGGTGCCCTGCTCAGTTAGTACTTCTTTGGGAAAGCCTACACGGCTGAAAACATGAAATAGTTCTTTGGTAATTGTTTTGGCAGAGGTTTCGGAGAGGAATTGCCTCTGGGTAACGGGTGGCATAGTCCATTATCACCAAGATGTGTTGGTGCCCTCTAGCAGACTTTAGCAAGGGGCCAACCAAATCCATGGTGATCCTCTCAAAAGGGGCCTCAATGATGGGCAGGGGAACCAAAGGACTCTGGAAATGTGGCATTGGGGATGAAATCTGACACACTGGACAGGAAGAACAGTACATTTCCACTTCTTTAGTGATCTCAGACCAATAGAACCTCTGTACGATTCTTTCTCGGGTGTTTTCAGCTCCTAAATGTTCCCCTAGAATGTGCCCATGGGCCAGTTCTAAGACCAATTTGCGGTAAGATTTAGTCACCACCAGTAGTTCTATGGTTTCCTCCGCCCTCTGTTACACCCGGTATAATAGGTCTCTTTCTATGATGAAGTACGGGAGGGCAATCCTCTCGTCAGGATTCACTAATTCCCCCTCTATTGTTACTACCTTCTCTCGGGCCCTTAGTAATGTGGCATCCTTCAGTTGTTCAGTGGCACAATGTTCTCTAGGGGTTGCTGTTCCACTTCTGAGGTTGTAGACTCCTCCCTAGGCCCTGTTTCCCCTGCTAATACTGACAAGGGAAACTCAGACGAACCCTCACCCTCAGAAGATTCCCTAGTGGAACCTTTAGTCTGTGAAGGACCATTCAGTGGGAAATCTGGGCCATTCTAAAGCTCCCAGAATTTTGGGAAATCCCTTCCCACAATGGCGTCATGTGGTAGTTGGGGAACCAGACCCACCTGATGACACAGGTTACCCAGTGAGATCTCAAAGGACGCTGTTACCACAGGATACTCTTGTGTGTCCCCGTGAACCCAAGGGAAACTCAGGCGAACCCTCACCCTCAGAGGTTTCCCTAGTGGAACCTTCAGTCGCTGAAGGACCATTCAATGGAAAATCTGGGCCATTCCAAAGCTACCAGAATTTTGGGAAATCCCTTCCCACAATGGTGTCATGTGGTAGTTGGGGAACCAGACCCACCTGATGACACAGGTTACCCAGTGAGGTCTCAAAGGACGCTGTTACCACAGGATACTCTTGTGTGTCCCCATGAACCCAAATGTCTTTCTAGGGTGCAAGGTTTTTCAGTTTTGACCAAGGTAACCAGGCTACCTTAATCCAACAACACAACATTTTTACCATCAGTACACATTTTGCATAAAGGTTTCTCATTTCCCTTTATGGAAGTGCAAGTAACAGTTGCAAATAGGGACTGCCGTCTCTCTGTAAGAAAGTCACAGTGCATTGGTTCATCAGCACTTGGGCAATCTGCTGCTACATGTCCCTCTTCCCGGCAGCGGTAACAAAATATCCTTCTGCTCACCTCCTGCAGGTTTGGCCTTCCAGGCTGCTCTCGCCAAACATTAGAAACAGTCCCCAAAGTACCTTTAGTTCCCCCTTTTCCATTCTCTCCACCCCCATCCCTTGGTGCAATCTTACCCATAGCCAGGGATGGTCTGGTCTTGGGGTGGAAAGTCCGTGAGTCCTTGAGGGAAGACGTAAGACTTTCAGTTGCTAGGTATCTCTCCACAAGGTCCACAAGCTTGTTTGCTGTTTCTGGATCTCCATGACTCACCCATTTCTGCAAGGTAGTAGGAAGAGACCTCCGACACCAGTGCCCCGATGACCGGTGCCGATCCGTCCTCTGACAATTGCCAGTTACTGGCAGTTCTTTCCTCATGCTGTGACAGCGTGAGGAAAGTGCAGCCGAGAACCAGCAACTACATTTACCGGTGATCTGCTGTGTCATTGGACACAGATGATCACGTGGTAAAAGGCCACTGATTGGCCTTTTACCACATCACGTGATCAGCTGTGTCCGTAGGACACAGCGATCACGGAGATTGCCAGGGAGGGCGGGTTCTGGGAGGATGTCATATGACGCCCTCCCAGAACTGGACAACCGCGCTGTAGTCATCATTTGGCTATAGCGCATTTGCCAAGTGGTTAAAAACGGTACTTAAAAAAAAAAAATGTTTATCACTGATTCATGTCCCTTAGGGCAGTCCCTGAGTCCCCATACCCCTTTTATGGCCAATAACTTGCATACAAGCCTTCAAAATGGACATTTTTCAATTTTCAAGTTCGAGTCCCATAGACTTGCATTGAGTTCAAAGTTCATAGTTGAACTTTTATTAGGTTGGAACGTTCGACGGCAAACCGAACAGAGGGGTGTTCGGCCTTCACTTGTAATAACGACAAAATTGTGTTCCCACTATGAGACATTTCTTGGGGCTGCGGTTCATCTGAGCTTCACAAGTCCGTGATCTCACTAATACCAAGCCAGGAAGGCTCTATAGAATATAGACAGGAAGTGATGTCAGGTGCAGACAGGAAGTCTCTATGATATACAGACAGGAAGTGATGTCAGGTACAGACAGGAAGTTTCGGGTGAGAGTTGAGCAGGGAGGAAGTAGAGAGGAGACGTTGGTGGAAGTGGCAGCAGAGGAGGTAATATTATTATTATTATATAGTATTTATATAGCGCCAAAGGGTTTGCTCAGCGCTGTACATTATAGTGGGGGACAGTACATGAGACAATACAGTAACAATACAATACACGAGGGGTTCGAGGGCCCTGCTCTTAATAAGATGTTATTTCCTATTTACACCCAGTAACCCCCCGTCATGTCTGTCCTCTTCCTCCATGGTCACGTCCGTCCTCTTCCTCCACGGTCACGTCCGTCCTCTTCCTCCACGGTCACGTCCGTCCTCTTCCTCCACAGTCACGTCCGTCCTCTTCCCCCACGGTCACGTCCGTCCTCTTCCCCCACGGTCACGTCCGTCCTCTTCCTCCATAGTCACTGTGATGTCTTTTATCTCCAGCAGATGATGATACACACATATATAGTGTGGGAACCCAGATTAACCCCTTCAGGGGCACAACATTCCCCCACTTCCGGGGCCGGAACATTCTCCTCATTGTGGAGATGGGTCACCTTCTCACCTTAGCAGTCTCTTGTAACGAGGGATGAGATTCAGATTCGGGCTGTCCTGAAATTTGATGTTGGTTTAAGTCGTGGTTGATTTGAGCACACATTCACCTTTGTAACATGTTACATCCATATTTAGGTTCTATTAACAATGTAACAGTACAGCACTTGCCTGCACTCTCCACTGTGACAGCGAGTGGGAGGTCCTCTTAACGCCGCGCCTGCTGTCACAATTTAAAAACAATGAGGCTCCGCCCACACAGCCGCATCACTCATTCACATTATTTTTATTACACAGTATTTATATAGCACCAACAGTTTGCTCAGCGCTGTACATTACAATGAGAGACAGTACACGAGACAGTACAGTAACAATACAATACACGAGGGGTTCGAGGGCCCTGCTCCTTGGAGCTTACAATCTAGGAGGGAGGGGAGAGTGGTACAGGAGGAGATAGCTGTGGTAGGAAGAGTGGAGGAAATCAGCAATTAGGTGAGGGCTGAGTAGGCTTCTCTGAAGAGATGTGTTTTCAGGGTGCGCCTAAAGGTGAGGAGGGAAGGTGACAGTCTGACTGATTGGGGTAGTGAGTTCCAGGGGATGGGGGAGGCCCTGGAGAAGTCCTGGAGATGGGCATGGGAGGAGGAGACCAGGGAACCGGAGAGTAGGAGGTCTTGTGAGTTCTGTGAGTGAATGAACTGCTACTACTTTCACCGCAGCAGGCGACTTGTAGTTTTCAGTGAACTGTGGGGGCACTGGTGAGCGCCCTCATAGTTCATTGATTCCAGCTGCAGTTCAGTAACTGTCTGCACATATGGTATGGCAGACAGTTGACTGAGAAGCTGCTGGATCCTGGCATTGCACCCGTGATCTGCTGTACGTGGGTACAATGCTTAGATGCTGCAGTGTAAAAAAATTTTTAATTTTTTTTATAAAAGGTGAACTTCTCTTTTTAATTTTTTTTCTCACCCATAATGCCCTGCCCAGTCTTTGTACTTGGTCAAATAATACTTGGTCAGAAGCAAATAATGGGGGTTGTGGTGTAACTCTTCATGTTAAAGTGGAACTCCACCCAAAAGGGGAAGTTTCGCTTTAAGCCTTTGTCCCCCGCTCCCCATTAAGGATTGGCACCTTTGGGGAGCGGGTACCTGAATTTGACAGGAACCCGCTCCCATTTCTGCTGCGATCACCTAGGCGATCGAAAGTGGAAGTTGTCCTTCCCCTTCCCTCCCCGTAGTCTCCTGGGACATGTGACAGGTCCCAGAAGACTACAGGGCCATTCACAAAGCGCAGCGCTTCTCACACATGTGCAGTGGGCACCCGGCTGTGAAGCCGCAAACTGTCACAGCCCACACTGAAGATGCTGGCGCCAGGGAAAGAAGATGGCGGTTGTGAGGACACCGCTGGACGGAGGGTCCGGTAAGTGTCTGTATTTTAAAAGTCAGCAACTACAGTTTTTGTAGCTGCTGACTTTTATTTTTTTTCCCAGGTGGAACTCCGCTTTAAGAGGGGGTGTGCAATCAGCCAAATTTGCAGGGGAGAAGTATGACCCTGTAGACAGGTGATGTGCTGACATTTGTCCACCAACCTGAAATGGTAACTTAGTCACCTCCTCAGATTAGCAGGAGCCCATTGAGAACTAAATTGTCCTTATGACTAAATTTCTTAGGAAAGGAGACAAAAACTTTGTTAGGTACATCAGTGATGGAAATAAATAATACGATGGGATCACTAACATGAAAAACTGGGCAAAACACTTATGCAGAGGGTGACCTGGATGTTGCAGACCACTTGAGCAATGACTTCCGTTCAGTCTACTCAGAAATAAATTGTACTAACTATAGCCAGTTGGAGGATCATATTGGTTCTAGTAATGATGGATCATTTTTAGGATCTCTGGAGACAGAGGTAGCAGAGGAACTGGCTCGGTTAAAGATTAATAAAGCAATGGGCCCTGATGGATCATCCCAGAGTTCTAAGAGAACTTCATGGTATATTTGTTAAATTATTAACAATCTTTTTAATAAATCTCTTCTAGCAGGAGAAGTTCCCCATGACAGGCAGACAGCTAATATTGTACCGATCCACAAGAAGGGCAGCAAGGTAGAAGCAATTACAGGCCAGTGAGTTTACCATCGGTTGTAGTCAAGTTATTGGAATCACTCCTGAAAGGAAGGATCATTGATCCCTTAAAACACACAACTTGGTGGACCCAAAGCTGAGGGCAGATCATGGCAGACTCATCTGATTGGATTTTTTTACTATATCACCAATGTTTTGGACCAGGGTGGTGCTGTGGACACGGCTTATCTTGATTCCAGCAAGGCATGTGATACAGTTCTACATAACGATCTAATACAAACGTTGGACAAGCTAGGACTTAGACTTTGGGGGGTTCAGTGGATATGCAGCTGGCTAAAGGATAGATACCAGCGTGTGGTTGTAAATGGGGATCATTCAGAACAGAGACCAGTCACTAATGGTGTACCCCAAGGCTCTGTACTGGGACATGTTCTATGTAATCTATATGTAAGGGATAGAACTAAAGGGTTGTTGGGTAAGGGGATGTCTCTTTGCTAATGACACAAAGGTGTACAATAGGGTTGATATCCCTGGAGGTGCCTGTAACATGGAACATGATTTGGCATTAGAAGATTGGTCAAAGCAGTGGAAACTGCACTTCAGTGTTTCTAAACGTAAAATGATGTAACTAGGGAAATAGAGGGATCCCCAGCAGGCGGAAGGAGGTCCTGATTCCTCTATATAGATCTTTATATCACTAGAGGGGTCACCGGAAGGAGGAAGGAGGTCCTGATTCCTCTATATAGATCTTTATATCACTAGAGGGGTCACCGGAAGGAGGAAGGAGGTCCTGATTCCTCTATATAGATCTTTATATCACTAGAGGGATCACCGGAAGGAGGAAGGAGGTCCTGATTCCTCTATATTATTATTATTATTATTATACAGGATTTATATCGCGCCAACAGTTTGCGCAGCGCTTTACAAAATGAAGGTAGACATTACAGTTACATTACAAATTGGTACAAGAGGACACAGAGGGCCCTGATCCAGAGAGCTTACAATCTAGGAGGAAGGGCTGAGTGATACAAAATGTAATAGCTGTGGGGGGATGAGCTGATGGAGGAAATAAATGGTGGTTTACTAGGAAGAAACAGGACAGACTTCTTTAAAAAGAAAGGTTTTCAGGGATCGTCTAAAGGTGGATAGATTAGGAGACAGCCGGACAGATTGGGATAGGGAGTTCCATAGGATGGGAGAAGCTTGGGAGAAGTCCTGGAGGCGAGCATGGGAGGAGGTGACATGGGAACTAGGGAGCAGAAGGTCTTGGGAGGATTGAAGAGAGCGGTTTCGTTGATATTTTGAGACCAGGTTGGTGATGTAGCTGGGGGCAGAGTTGTGGATGACTTTGTAAGTTGTTTGAATTTTATTTGTTGAGCGAGTGGAAGCCAGTGGAGGGATTGGCAGACAGGGGTAGCAGACACTGAATGGTTGGTGAGGTGGATGAATCTAGCAGCAGTATTCATGATGAACTGGAGGGGAGATAGCCTATGTAAAAGGTAAGCCAATGAGGAGGGAGTTGCAGTAGTCGCAGACTACTTATTGCAGACATAGGACAGATGGAACATACTATATATAGATCATTATATCACTAGAGGGGTCACCAGCAGGAGGAAGGAGGTCCCGATTCCTCTATATAGATCTTTATATCACTAGAGGGGTCACCGGAAGGAGGTCCTGATTCCTCTATATAGATCATTATATCACTAGAGGGGTCACCGGAAGGAGGTCCTGATTCCTCTATATAGATCATTATATCACTAGAGGGGTCACCGGAAGGAGGAAGGAGGTCCTGATTCATCTATATAGATCTTTATATCACTAGAGGGGTCACCAGCAGGAGGAAGGAGGTCCCGATTCCTCTATATAGATCTTTATATCACTAGAGGGGTCACCGGAAGGAGGTCCTGATTCCTCTATATAGATCATTATATCACTAGAGGGGTCACCGGAAGGAGGAAGGAGGTCCTGATTCCTCTATATAGATCTTTATATCACTAGAGAGGTCACCGGCAGGAGGAAGGAGGTCCCGATTCCTCTATATAGATCTTTATATCACTAGAGAGGTCACCGGCAGGAGGAAGGAGGTCCTGATTCCTCTATATAGATCTTTATATCACTAGAGGGGTCACCGGCAGGAGGAAGGAGGTCCTGATTCCTCTATATAGATCTTTATATCACTAGAGGGGTCACCGGAAGGAGGAAGGAGGTCCTGATTCCTCTATATAGATCTTTATATCACTAGAGGGGTCACCGGAAGGAGGTCCTGATTCCTCTATATAGATCTTTATATCACTAGAGGGGTCACCGGCAGGCGGTCCCGATTCCTCTATATAGATCATTATATCACTAGAGGGGTCACCGGAAGGAGGTCCCTATTCCTCTATATAGAACTTTATATCACTAGAGGGGTCACCGGAAGGAGGTCCTGATTCCTCTATATTATTATTATTATTATACAGGATTTATATCGCGCCAACAGTTTGCGCAGCGCTTTACAAAATGAAGGTAGACATTACAGTTACATTACAAATTGGTACAAGAGGACACAGAGGGCCCGGCTCGTTAGAGCTTACAATCTAGGAGGAAGGGCTGAGTGATACAAAATGTAATAGCTGTGGGGGGATGAGCTGATGGAGGAAATAAATGGTGGTTTACTAGGAAGAAACAGGACAGACTTCTTTAAAAAGAAAGGTTTTCAGGGATCGTCTAAAGGTGGATAGATTAGGAGACAGCCGGACAGATTGGGATAGGGAGTTCCATAGGATGGGAGAAGCTTGGGAGAAGTCCTGGAGGCGAGCATGGGAGGAGGTGACATGGGAACTAGAGAGCAGAATGTCTTGGGAGGATTGAAGAGAGCGGTTTCATTGATATTTTGAGATCAGGTTGGTGATGTAGCTGGGGGCAGAGTTGTGGATGGCTTTGTAAGTTGTTTGAATTTTATTTGTTGAGCGAGTGGAAGCCAGTGGAGGGATTGGCAGACAGGGGTAGCAGACACTGAATGGTTGGTGAGGTGGATGAATCTAGCAGCAGTATTCATGATGAACTGGAGGGGAGATAGCCTATGTAAAAGGTAAGCCAATGAGGAGGGAGTTGCAGTAGTCGCAGACTACTTATTGCAGACATAGGACAGATGGAACATACTATATATAGATCATTATTTCACTAGAGGGGTCACCAGCAGGAGGAAGGAGGTCCCGATTCCTCTATATAGATCTTTATATCACTAGAGGGGTCACCGGCAGGAGGAAGGAGGTCCCGATTCCTCTATATAGATCATTATATCACTAGAGGGATCACCAGCAGGAGGAAGGAGGTCCCGATTCCTGTATATAGATCTTTATATCACTAGAGGGGTCACCGGAGGGAGGAAGGAGGTCCCGATTCCTCTATATAGATCTTTATATCACTAGAGGGGTCACCGGCAGGAGGAAGGAGGTCCCGATTCCTCTATATAGATCTTTATATCACTAGAGGGGTCACCGGAGGGAGGAAGGAGGTCCCGATTCCTCTATATAGATCTTTATATCACTAGAGGGGTCACCGGCAGGAGGAAGGAGGTCCCGATTCCTCTATATAGATCTTTATATCACTAGAGGGGTCACCGGCAGGAGGAAGGAGGTCCCGATTCCTCTATATAGATCATTATATCACTAGAGGGGTCACCGGCAGGAGGAAGGAGGTCCCGATTCCTCTATATAGATTTTTATATCACTAGAGGGGTCACCGGCAGGTGGAAGGAGGTCCCGATTCCTCTATATAGATCTTTATATCACTAGAAGGGTCACCGGCAGGTGGAAGGAGGTCCCGATTCCTCTATATAGATCTTTATATCACTAGAGGAATCACAAACAAGGGCGCACTCTCATCATGCATTACCGTCGTACACCACGTGTTTATTGTGTAAATAAATAGATGTCTACTCACAAACCAAAGGAAAATAAGAAGCAGAATATGTAGTCTGCAAATGGCAGTCAATACAATGCTGTGCCCTATTCAGGGATAAGCTGATGCCTTTCGGGAGATTAACCCCCTTCTTCAGAGCTAAACGTTTTAGCTAAAAGTTTGGCATTCAGAATTTCTTCCAGTTTGCATGAAGATTTGAGCGCTGTTTGTTTTTAGATCTTTATATCACTAGAGGGGTCACCAGCAGGAGGAAGGAGGTCCCGATTCCTCTATATAGATTTTTATATCACTAGAGGGGTCACCGGCAGGAGGAAGGAGGTCCCGATTCCTCTATATAGATCTTTATATCACTAGAGGGGTCACCAGCAGGAGGAAGGAGGTCCCGATTCCTCTATATAGATCTTTATATCACTAGAGGGGTCACCAGCAGGAGGAAGGAGGTCCCGATTCCTCTATATAGATCTTTATATCACTAGAGGGGTCACCAGCAGGAAGGAGGCCCTGATTCCCTTATATCAGGGGTGGGCAACTGTGGCCCTCCAGCTGTTGGTGAACTACAAGTCCCATCATGCCTCTGCCTTTGGGAGTCATACTTGTAACTGTCAGTTTTGCAATGCCTCTTGGGACTTGTAGTTCTACAACAGCTGGCCCACCCCTGCCCTATATAGATCTTTAGTGAGACCTCATTTAGAATACTGTGTTCCTCGCTTACAAAAATATTGATAAGATAGACAGGTCCAGAGCTGGGCAACAAAAATGGTGAAAGGTCTTAAGGATAGACCATATCAGGGGAGACTTCAGGAACTTAATACATCAAATCTAGTAAAAAGAAGGGAATAAAGAAATAACTGAAACCTTTAAATACATGAAGGATGTGAATAAGATTCAGAAGAGCATGTGATTGAGACCTTATGGTGACACTGGGCCTGGTGTGGTGGTAAATGGGGGCACTGTGACTGGCTGCACTGGTCTGGTGACATTGTAATGCTATGGTGGTGATCAGAGACAATGGTTGGCTGCACTGACATACAGTATCATCAGAGCAGCCAACCATTTTACATGATCACTGCCACAGCAGTACAATATCGCCATAGTGACAGCACTTCTGGTGACAGTATGTGAACAAAAAAATAAAACTCACACCTGTGGCCATTGTGGAAGGCCAATAAATACACACCCAGGTATGGGCCGGGTGGGAAATGGTTAAAAAGTTAAAGTCCAACCCCAAAGTATGTGCTGCCTAAGTATACTGCTACTATTGATGTCCCTGAATACTGTGCTGGTCCTTTAAGCAACACCTACAGCCTTAGGGCTTTCCTTAAACCTGTCAATTAAAGGATTTGAATATTTCGAATGTTGTCCTCAAAGCTTTGTGAAAAGGACCATCCTAAAGCAAAGCAAAAAAAGTTCAGAGACGAAACAGACTTTACTTTCTGATTCTAATTTCTGGTCAGACAGGCATGACAGAATGTAACAGGTGTGCAGGACATGAGAAACCTGTAACGGAACCGACCCCAGACTGCACTTGGATACTTCCGTTAGAATACCGCTTTACCGTCCGAATATCGACAACAGGCACCCCAGGTATCCAAGCTTCACACCAGCAGACAATACCATAAGGAGGGATGACTGCTGGAGACACCCCCCCCCCCCCACTAAGCTAATACACATAAACACATACATTCCATAATAGTTTGCTCCCAGCAAGACACACAGTAGAACAATGGGATGCAACCACATAACACCAAACAATCTACAACCCACCTATCTCCTAGACATGTCTACACAATATTAGGACAGATCACCCTGTACCCCTAACAGGCACAGAGTGACTTACACATAATAGGGATATAGGGAGCTGAGACAGAGGTCTTCCCACCTCTCCAGAGTGAGCTGGGTTCCATGGGCCACCAACCCAAAGTGACTCCCGTCACAAAACCCAACAAACATGAAGTAGCCAAAATACATATGTAGGGTTAAAGAAAATGACCCTCTCCGAGAGATCTGGCACTAAACCTGTAAATTAGAAGGACCACGGCCTTCTCCAAGTGGAAGAGTGGGTCTCCAAGTGGAAGAGTGGGTACCTGGGATACATTATGGGTAGGTGTTTGATAAAATCTCAGATTAACAAGGTAGAAGCTATTCAGGCTTGTCCCCGCCCCATCACAAATAAACAGGTCCCAGCTTTTTTGGGCATCATTGACTACTACCAATGGTTTGTCCCCAACTTTGCCACTATTGCTACTATCGTTGACTGACTTGACGGAAGGCAGGAAGTCAATCATAGTCAAATGGAATGACAGGGTTGAAAAGGCTTTTCTGGAGTATAAAAAAAGCCTTATGCCAGTATCAAGTGCTGGCTGTTCCAGGCTTCTCTAAAGAGTTCATTGTCCAAACAGATGCCTCCAGTTAAAGCTTAGGATTTGTTCTGTCCCAACTGGTTAATGGGGAGAAGCACCCCAAAGTCTTCCTCAGTAGGAAGTTGACTGATACCAAGAGAAATTGCACCATAGTGGAGAGTGCTTTCAACTCCCTATGCTATTTTTGCCGTGGTCGGAAGTTTTGTCTTTTGTCCAACCATGCACCACTGACCTGGATGAGACAGAACTCATACAAGAATGTCAAGGTAACCAGATGGTTCTCGGCCTTATAAGAGTTCATGTTTGTGATGGAACAGAGACCTGCAAAACAACATCAGAATGTGGATGCCTTCTCTAGGGTACACTCTAGGGTGTCCAACAGTGCCTGTGAAATCTCTGTTTTGAGTACACATGAGCCAGTTCCTACTGGGGGACCCCCCTATTATTGCCTTACCTCCATATTCTAATATTCAACACCAATACAGTCCAGATAATTCTCTGTCTACAGAAAACCCCCATAGATCACATGACTACATCAATGAGGATGGAGGAGAACCGGAGTCATTTGACTGAGAGGATACTAAACCTCACCCTGGAGATCATCTATTTGCTGACCGGAGAGGTGAGGAGGATTCTGGGAGGTCACATGACATCACTCCTATCTCTATTAATAAAACACAGACCTGACCGGAGAGGTGAGGAGGATTCTGGGAGGTCACATGACATCACTCTTATCTCTATTAATAAAACACAGACCTGACCGGAGAGGTGAGGATTCTGGGAGGTCACATGACATCACTCTTATCTCTATTAATAAAACACAGACCTGACCGGAGAGGTGAGGAGGATTCTGGGAGGTCACATGACATCACTCTCATCTCTATTAATAAAACACAGACCTGACCGGAGAGGTGAGGAGGATTTTGGGGGGTCACATGACATCACTCTCATCTCTATTAATAAAACACAGAACTGACCAGAGAGGTGAGGAGGATTCTGGGAGGTCACATGACATCACTCTCATCTCTATTAATAAAACACAGACCTGACCGGAGAGGTGAGGAGGATTCTGGGAGGTCACATGACATCACTCTCATCTCTATTAATAACACACAGACCTGACCGGAGAGGTGATTAGGATTCTGGGAATGTGACATATTACTGTTTTTGCTTAAATATAGAGTTCCTCTCCTGTGAAGTCAGGTGATCATATGACCATCACAGTGCCTCCATGTGACTCCCTGACACCTGAGAGACACAACATGCAGAAGATTCTAGAAGTCACCAAGAAGATGATGGAGCTGCTGACAGGAGAGGTGAGCGGTGCCGGGAATTCTGGGACATTCTCCAGTAACAGACAAGGGATGTGTCTGGATGGTGACTGCATCATTGTGTGTGTCAGGTTCCTATAAGGCAGGGGTAGGAAACCTTTGAGGTGTGGAGATCTACCTGAACAACATAAAATGTATCAAAAGGGCACCGATGTTTGGCGATCTTTTTTTAAGAAATTAACTAGCAAGGCCTAACCAAATAGTAAGGAAAACTTAGAAAAATATAATAAAACAAATCCCACTTAAATGTAGCCTACCTTAAAAGTGGACTGTGTTAGTAGGGCAGTGGGCGGTCTGTGGAAAGTGTCAGTAGGGCAGTGGACGGTGTCAGTAGGGCAGTGGACGGTGTCAGTAGGGCAGTGGACGGTGTCAGTAGGGCAGTGGACGGTGTCAGTAGGGCAGTGGACGGTGTCAGTAGGGTAGTGGACGGTGTCAGTAGGGCAGTGGACGGTTTGTGAACAGTGTCAATAGGACAGTGGATTGTGTCAGTCAGCAGAGCAGTAGATGGTGTCAGTAGGGCTGTGGGCATTGTCAGTAGGGCAGTGAATAGTTTCAGTAGTTTTTTATTTTTATTATTTTTTTACTCTTTTTTTGGAGCTCTGTTTGGGGGCTTTGGTGAAGTTTCAGTGGTCTAAATCGACCCCTGATGTCTCACTTTTGAGACAGAGAAAGGAACTGAGGGCAGAGATTCCCCAGTAAATGTGATGTACCAGCCCCTTCCCCTGATCTACCTGTAACCTATCCACGATTGAGGGGGTGCCAACCACCTCTATAAGGTGTCAGGGTGTCACTGTCTATTTCTCCATGCAGGAGTGGGAGTATTTAGAAGGACACAAGGATCTCTACAAGGACGTCATGATGGACAATCAGCCGCCCCTCACATCACCGGGTAAGAGGAGACTTTATTGTAAAGGAGAGAGCAGTACGGAGGATCCACCTAGATCCCCCATCATCTGATAAACACATAGAAACAATGGATTCAGTCAGTGTGTGTGTTTCCTACAGATGGATCCAGTCATGGGAACCCACCAGAGAGATGTCCCCGTCCTCTGTATTCCCGGGATTCCACACAGGAAGGTCACACCATCCCTCACCATCATCAGGTAGATGGATCCAGTATTGGGAACCCACCAGAGAGATGTCCCCGTCCTCTGTATTCCAGGGATTCCACACAGAAATTTCACAAGTACACACAACATGCTCAGGTAGATGATTGACAAATATTGGTAGTTATGATTTATACACAACATATTTGTTACAATGAATGTTTTATTATATATTCAGAGTGGAAACCTCGAGGATTATAATATTGTTGTTATAGAAGAGTATAAAGAAGAGGATGAGGAGTATGGAGTGATGGAGGAGCTTTCTGAGGGACACAAGGATCTCTACAAGGACATTATAATGGAGTCACCTAATAAGAGAAACCCACCAGAGAGATGTCCCCATCCTCTGTATTCCCGGGATTCCACACAGGAAGGTCACACCATCCCTCACCACCATCAGGTAGATAGATCCAGTCATGGGAACCCACCAGAGAGATGTCCCCGTCCTCTGTATTCCCAGGATTCCACACAGGAAGGTCACACCATCCCTCCCCATCATCAGGTCGGTGGAGTTGAGGGTCTGGAACATAAAGTGATGGAACACTCTGACATGTGGAGACGATGTGTGGACTCTACAAGATGATATTTTCTATGTGATCTCACATCATAAATCCTTCTATATTACAGATGTTATTTCTGCCATTCTGTTGGTTTAGGGTGAAGATCTGATGAAGATGAAAGTTGGGGGTGAAGTAGAAGAGACGTATGTGAGGGATGATCAGCAATATACGGAGGAGGCTGGAATGATGAGGACATTCAAAGAGGAGGACACTCCTACAGAGATCAGCACAGGTGAGCCTGTAAGGGACCGCCCGGCGGTACCACTAGCACTCCACTGAATAGGTGTCCCCAGCGCACGGAATCTAAGTCCCAGGGTGCTTGTTCACCAGGGCCCCTGATGGTGGGGATGGACTTGGAGCTCCCTGAGACCAGGTCGTGACTACTGGGTGCGCCCGTCAGTGGTAGTAGTATGCGCAAGGGGCTCCCACGGGGAAGAGTCTGATGTGAGGAGGTCGGAAGACCCCACTGCAAGGGATGGATGGATGGATGAGCAAGGTCAGACGGGCCGGGTCGGTAACAGAGAGGACGGCAAGGTACAAGGCAGCGGGCATAGAATGGTCGGGTCACACGCCAGGTCAGCAACAGAAGGTCAAATCCAATAGGGGGCATCCAGGAGAGAGGTCAGGCAAAGCAAGGGTCAGAGCAGGAGAAAGCAGCAAGGTCAGGTTCAATCCGGGTCAAAACTTACAAGGGGTACAGGATCACAGGTTCACAGGATGCAGGGAAGACCAGAAGGCACTGAATGACAGCTCAGGGCCATTTAAATATCCCGCCCTGCGCTGCCATTGGTGCCCAGCGGGCGGCCGCGGCTTCTACTGCGCATGCGCGAACTCGAACGCCGCGGCCGGCCCGGACCTAGTGCCCGTGTCCCTGCACAGGGCGGTGCACTGCGCCTGCGCCGGGACCATCGCGGCAGGGATCGAGGAGATCCCTGACAGAGCCACAATATATTCTGTTATCTCTGCTCTGTTACTGCTCACTGATTGGTCCAGAGTAGGGCGGGAGATGAGTGATATCAGCCAATAATAGATTGATAATAGTCACTGATACCCGTCCTGCTCAATATTTCTTCTTTTCTCTGAGATAAACCCCCTTCTCTGTGCTGCAGACACAAATTATGTTCTCAGACATTATTTATGTAGATTCTGGGGCCAGCTAGAAGTATTCGGTTTTATTTCACTCCTAGTCACAGTAGTACAGATATAATAACACAGATTGTACCTTTTGTAAGTTGATCCCTCTTCTTCATGCAGACTTATAGCTAAATGCTCCTTAAAGCTCCTCACAGGACCTCCTACTTTCTAGCTCCCTGGTCTCCTCCTCCCACGCCCGATTGCAGGACTTCTCTAGGACTTTCTCCATTCTCTGGAACTCCCTACCCCAATCCATCAGACTGTCACCCACCCTCCTCACCTTCAGGCGCACCCTGAAAACCCTCCTCTTCAGAGAAGCCTACCCCACCCTCACCTAACACCTGACCTCACCTAACAACCTCCTCCACTCCTCCCATCACTCCATCCCCCACAGCCATCTCCTCCTGTATCACCTTCCCCTCCCTCCTAGATTGTAAGCTCAAAAGAGCAGGGCCCTCGAACCCCTCGTGTACTGTTTTGTTACTGTCTTGTCTCATGTTCTGTCCCCCTTGCTACTGTACAGCGCTGAGCATACCCTTTGGCGCTATATAAATACTGTATAATAATAATAATAATAATAATAATAAAACACTATTTACAGTCTTGCCTGGTTGACACATAAATAGTAATGTGAAAACTGAAACACTAAAACTGCTGCAAGCTCCCTTTGCTGTTCTTGTACTATTTAAAATGCCCCTTTAGCATTGACATACCTCCTTTGACCCAGTTTGTCCGAACAGTATGGTCACCTGCTGACTTAGCATCATCCACAGACAGCTTAACTCTGCAATAAGACACATAATTTGAAACAATTTTACTTCAACCAATTGCAGTACATAATATGTTTTCTCAGTCTTTTGAAGCAGAGATGTTCAATTAATCTTTTGAAGAAGACGATGATTTTCTAAATTTTTGTCTCCATAAAGTGCTACCACTGATTGAGAGAACATGGAAGAATTGGGATGGATCTAGCTAGGACTGAGCTAACTAGCATCAAACAGGAGGGAAAGACTGAGTGAGAAACCAAAATCAAATAGTAAACAAGTTTTAGTGGGCCAAAACTTCCACTAGATGCGTCAGCATACTACAAAACAAAAACTGAATGCAGTTCAATACAACACAGAAAATTACATAGATGAGGTGCAGAATAGTTCTGATCACCAGAAGCCGAGGTCTATCTGCACATGTTCCATGGTAAAGGTTCTACTAGTCTGAACCTTTGTTTCACACAGATCCCTTGACACAATGCCTGGGCTTGTGGTTGTGTGAAGAGCATGCACTTCCCAGTCCCCATTGGTTCCTGCTCTTCTGACAAGGCTGGGGAAATGTAGAAGTGATCTGGGGGGAGGACCAAAGGACCTTTTACTGTAGAAGTGATCTGGGGGGAGGACCAAAGGACCTTTTACTGAAGAGGGGAGGTCACAGCTGGTTGGAACATACACATCTGTTCACTTAAGTCTACCTGATCCAGATGGAACCTTGATTGAAGTGAACTAACCCTCTTCTATCTAGTGATCATATTTTTATATTTTTCCAGGACTCACCACCAGGAAACCCTCAAAGGATCATCTCACTTTATCTCCGGGTTGTAAAATGGAAGATGAGGACATCACAGGAGATTGTGGAGGAGAAAAGACAATGATCTCAGCTATGGATGGTGGACTTCACAGTGTGGATGGACCATCGAATCCCTCTGACTCCGAGCAACCTCATACTGTGAGGGATGGTACCAGAATTCAGGGGGAGGAGACATTTTCCTGTCCTGAATGTGGGCAAAGTTTTGGTTCTGGACTAAGTCTTACTGTACATCAGAGATCTCACACGGGTGGGAAGGTTCATTCCTGTTCTGAGTGCGGGGAATGTTTCCTTCATAAATCGGAACTTGTCATGCATTGCAGATCTCACATAGACATGAGGCCATATTACTGCTCTGAGTGCGGGAAATGTTTTACAAAAAAATCAGACCTCGATAGACATCGTAGATTGCACACAGGGGTGAAGCCGTATCCGTGTCCTGAGTGTGATAAAAGTTTTACACAGAAATCAGACCTTGCTACACACCAGAGATTGCACACGGGGGAGAAGCCTTATTCCTGCCCTGAATGTGGGAAAAGTTTCACGTGGAGAACACAATATGTTAGACATCAGACTTCTCACACAGGGGAGAGGCCATATTCCTGCCTTGAGTGCGGGAAATGTTTTTTATGCAAATCGTACCTTGTTATACATCAGAGATCGCACACGGGGGATAAGCCATATCTCTGCTCTGAGTGCAAAAAAAGTTTTTCACAAAAATCAGAACTTGTTAAACATCATAGAACTCACACAGGGGAAAAGCCGTATTCCTGCCCTGAGTGTGGAAAATGTTATGCACGGAAAACAGACCTTTGTATGCATCAGAGATCTCACAGTGGGGTGTAGGGATGAGTCACATATTCCTGGATGGTTGGCTAACCTGGTAATAAGCTCTGAATGTTTATCCAAACCCCACTGAAGTAATTAGGAGCAACATCTTTCAAATCAATTCCGGCCGTTTTAAAGGCTTTTAGGCAAGAGATTATCAATGGGCATTGAGCTGGGTACTGCCATAGGGGATATGGAAATATATATATCAGGAAACTACAGACCGATCAGCCTAACATCAATAGTATGTAAGGTATTTAACCACTTGCCCTCCAAAGGACTTACCCCCCTTCCTGACCAGGCCATTTTTTTGCATTGCGGTACTGCATTCATTAACTGACAATTGCGCAGTCATGCCACGCTGCACCCAAATGAAATTTATGTCCTTTTTTCCCATGAATAGAGTTTTCTTTTGGTGGTATTTGATTGCCTGTGTGTTTTTTTATTTTCTGCGCTATAAACAAAAAAAAACAGTCAATTTTGAGGAAAAAAAACAATATTTTTGACTTTTTGCTATTAAACATATCCGGTAAAAAAAAAAAAAAAATGTCATCATAAATTTAGGGCAAAATGTATTCTGCTCCATGTCTTTGCTAAAAAAAAAAAATCTCAATACGTGTATATTAATTGGTTTATGTGAAAGTTATAGCATTTACAAATGGCGGTATATATTGGGAATTTTTTTTTTTTTTACTACTAATGACAGCAATCAGCAACTTATAGTGGGACTGCAGGACTGTGGTGGCCATTCTGACACTGGGGGGAACTGACTTGGTGTCACTGACATCCCCAGTGACACTAATACAGTGATCAGTGCTAATAAAAAGCACTGAAAGCAGGAAGGGGTTAACATCTGGGGCGATCAAAGGGTTAACTGTGCTGTTTCACATGGGGGCTGTGTGTGTGCTTTACACTGTAAGAACACTGCTTTGTGTACAAAGCGGTGTGCAGGAGCTGACAGGAGAGATCTGTATTGTTTACATACAGGTCTCTCCGCCATTGAAAATACTCGATCACCGAGTGCTGGCGAGTAATCACCGGCTGGGTCCCAGTGATTGACAGCTGAGGCCACGAATGGTGACGCAGGTAGGGCACGCGCCCCCTACCTGGAACTGCAAAATAACATATATATATATATATATACACCCTGTTCCAACTTATTACGCAAATTCTATTTAAGTGTCACAAAGATGAAATATTTTGTGTTTCAGTGTAACTCATGGATGGCATTGTGTGTCAGGGCTCTTTTGATCACTGAAAACAATCTCGGACACCTGTGATAATTAGATTGGCAGGTGAGCCCAATTTAAGGAAAAACTACTAAAGGAGGGTGTTCCACATTATTAAGGAGAGTACCATTTTTAAGCAATATGGGGAAGAAAAAGGATCTCTCTGCTGCCGAAAAGAGTGAAATAGTTCGATGCCTTGGACGAGGTATGAAAACATTCGATATTTCACGAAAACGTAAGCGTGATCATCGCATTATTAAGAGATTTGTGGCTGATTCAGAGCACAGACGGGTTGGTGCAGATAAAGGCACATTGAGGAAGATTTCTGCCAGATCCATGCATCAGATCAAGAGAGCAGCTGCTAAAATCCCATTACATAGCAGCAAACAGATATTTGAAGCTGCTGGTGCCTCTGGAGTCCCACGGACATCAAGGTGTAGAGTCCTCCAGAGTCTTGCAACTGTGCATAAACCTTCTATTCGGCCACCAATAACCAATGCTCACAAGCAGAAATGGCTGCATTGGGCAGAAAAATACATGAAGACTAATTTTCAAACAGTCCTGTTCACTGATGAGTGCCGTGCAACGCTGGATGGTCCAGATGGATGGAGTAGTGGATGGTTGGTGGACGGCCACCCTGTTCCAACAAGGCTGAGACGTCAGCAAGGCGATGATGGAGTCATGTTTTGGGCCAGAATCATGGGAACAGAGCTGGTCGGCCCCTTTAGGGTGTAAAGATGACCTCTGCAAAGTATGTGGAGTTTATGACTGACCACTTTCTTCCCTGGTACAGAAGGAAGAACTATGCTTTCCGTAATAAAATCATCTTCATGCATGACAATGCACCATCTCATGCTGCAAAGAATACCTCTGCATCAATGGCTGCTATGGGGATAAAAGGAGAGAAAGTCATGGTGTGGCCTCCATCCTCCCCTGTCCTCAATCCTATTGAGAACCTTTGGAGCATCCTCAAGCAAAAGATCTATGAGGGTGGGAGGCAGTTTACATCCAAACAGCAGCTCTGGGAGGCTATTCTGACATCTTGCAAACAAATTCAAGCAGAAACTGTCCAAAAACTGACAAGTTCAATGGATGCAAGACGTGTGAAGCTGCTATCAAATAAGGGGTCCTATGTTACAATGTAACGTGACCTGCTAAAATCTTTAAAAAGTTAAAATGTTGTTAAAAGTTTGATTGAAATAGCTTTTGATTTCAGTAAATATGCTGCAAACACAACAAATGACAATTTTCAGTTCTTTACAACCTATAAAGTTTTCTGAAACTTCCTGTGCGGAATAATTTGGAACAGTGCATTGGAAGTGTTTTATGTTTAACAAAAATCCTGTTATCAGGAGGTTTGTTCAATAAAATTATAATTGTACTCTTAATAGTTGATAACATGAGAATTATGCTGACTGTTATTTACATCAACTATTAAGGTAAATGAGAAAAATATAATTTGCATAATTATTTGGAACAGGGTATATATGATTTTGCTCACCCGTAGTGCCCTGTAATAGTATTTCTGCTGTATAGCAGATGGGAAGCAGTTAAAGGCTTTTAGGCAAGAGATTGTCAATGGGCATGGAGCTAGGCACTGCCTTGAGGGATATGAAGATGTATACCAGGAAACTACAGACCAGTCAGCCTAACATCAATAGTATGTAAGGTATTCAAGACTGATAAGGAACTCTATACAGAAATTTGTCTGCAATAAAGGTATCATAAGTGACAACCTGCATGTATTTATGAAAGACCGTTCTTGTCAGACCAACCTGTTATCATTTAAGGAGGAAGGAAGTGAGAAATTAGATGGTGGAAGTCCAGTGGATGGAAATTACCTAGATTTTGTACCTCATAAGTATTTAATCTTTAAAATAACGTCTGTAGGAGTTGATGAAATTGTATGTACATGGATAGGAAACTGGTTACATGAACTGGTCTAGAAAGTAGTGATAAATTATTCATTTTCTGAATGGTGGGCTCTGTCTTGTGGCCAATGCTGATCAATTTCTTTTTTTTAATGATAAAGAGGTTGGCATCAAGAGCTCAGTTTAGACATTTGCTGATAATACCTGGAGAACTTTGGCTATGAGAATCAATTACATCACGGGTGTCAAACTGGCGGTCCTCCAGCTGTTGCCAAACTACCAGTCCCATGAGGCATTGCAAGATTAACTATTACAAGCATGACTCCCAAAGTCAGAGGCATGATGGGACTTGTAGTGTTTAAGAGGGGTTTAAGAGGGGTTATGATTAAAATGCGCAAATCGTGGCTACATGTCTTCTAAAGCAACCTTGGAGATATCTCCAAGGTTCCTATAGAAGACATGCAGACACGATTCGAGGTTGGAAGAAAGGGGGTTCAAGATGGAGAGATGGAGGAAGGGGCTTCTTTCTGTTAGAGCAGTACACATGTGGAACTCCCTTCCCCAGGAAGTAGTACTTGCTGAGACTGTCGAAAACTTCAAGAAGCTTTAGATATCCTCCTCAAGAAGTTGAATATGCAGGGGTACGGGAATTGTTAGAGGAAAAAAATATCACACATGTAATGGAATTCCTCATTAGTTGGTGGACCCAAATTATGATATCATTACTGCAATTGCAAGAAAATAGACACGCACACCAAGATGTGTAGAAATGCTCTTCCAATAAATTGAAGATGGGTACGGCATCTTAGAAACAGCGGATGAGTCCTTGTTTACATAATACAACAGACGGGAGCCAATGGTTACAAACACAGTAGCTGACGATGGAAAGAAACTCAGTTGAGCGTTGGGATTCGGTGTCCATCACAATCCACACTCCAGCTTGGCCTCCTGTTCTAACTGTTCTTGAAATACCCGTTCATTTCTATTGCGTCCGTTACATATACACACACAAGAAGAAAACTCATACAAAATGGATATACAATGAAGGTTAGCTAAGGAAAACTGACCACACCCTACCTACCTGAATTTTTTTTTTTTGAATGATAAACTACATTTATTCCAAAGGGACCCTTGGATAAGTTATATTTCAGCAGACAATCAGCGAAGTTCCAACAAAGGGCAGGAAGATGGACACGGAACAAAACTCTGATTACCCACCTGTTCTGATATTCTACTAGCTTTCTCTTCTCTTCCTTTTCTTTATTCGACCTTCTGCATTTACCTGGGTTATCATATGCACCTGTAAGCTCAGCAATGCCCATGTGAATATTGAAGAGTGGGTTGGTAACCAAAGGAGCCCTGTTCCGGCTGTAGGTCTCAAACAGCAGCAGGTTTTACGATCTGTCCTTGTCAGGGTATTATGGTAGATTCCAGCTCACATCCATCACAATCTGGTCTGGGAGGAACTAAGTCCACCGCTGCTGAAGCCCATTCATCCGCTCTCCTCAGCTGGGCTCTCACCGGTCGCCATCACCCCTGCCCCAGACCGTTTCTCTGGCCTCTCCTCACTCCTAGCTTCATCTCTCCTACCTACCTACCTGAATTTAATGTATGAATCCACTGTACTTCAGATATATTTATTTCAGGTACTTATATAGCGCCGTCAATTTATGCAGCGCTTTACATATATATTGTACATTCACATCAGTCCCTAACCCTCAAGGGGTGTACAATCTAAGGTCCCTAACTCACATTCATACATACACATACTAGGGACAATTTAAACAGGAAACAATTACCCTCCAAGCATTTCTTTGGAGTGTGGGAGGAAACCAGAGTACCTGGAGTAAACCTACGCAGGCAGAGGGAGAACATGCAAACTCCAGACAGGTGGTGCCGTGGTTGGGATTCAAACCAATGACCCTAGTACTTCCAAGTGGAAGGGCTGACCATTTAGCCACTGTGTTGCCCAGATATATGTGAAACCTGGACTGTAGCTGGAGCTTTGTTGCTGCTGTATTATCCCTCTGCAGTGTGGACAGGGTTAAACTGAATATTAATATAATTAATGCAGAAGTGCAGCAGCCACTTTGCAATCCTGGTCTATGGAGTGTCTCCAGGGAAGGCCCCTTGGCTGGGTCTGATTCTCCAGAGCAAGGAGAACTGTTAAAAAAAAAAAGGAGAGGACAGTCTGGAAGCAGGCGTGTGGGGAAAAGACTGAGCTACTGCTGTTGGATGAATAGATCCCTGCCAGAGCTGACCACAATCGGGTGAGAAATCAGTGAAGCAAACTTTCTCCCTGGGAGGGGATGAGGTGTGATTTGGATGCCTGGTGAGATCAGACAGTACTAGAGCACACTCCTAAGCACACTCATAAGGAAGGAAAAGAGGGACATTCTCAGCAGGATTGAAAGATGACATCACCAACACAACAAATACTTTTCTCCTGCGCTAGGAAAGGACTCAGTAGACCCAATAGGAATGTTCTGAAATTTTCTGGACTATGCACTGCTTGCTGCCCTCAACAGACCGGGGTGGTCCAAATACACTAGAGCAGTGGTCGGCAAGCCGCGGCTCGCGAGCCAGATGCGGCTCTTTACAAACTTAAATGCGGCTCTTCTGTGTGCCGGGAGCCCGCTCCCCTCCCTCCTCTCGGGCGGCCGCCCCCTCCCCTCTCTCCTCTCGGGCGGCCGCCCCCCTCCCTCCTCTCGGGCGGCCGCCCCATAAGTCAGGACTCTGCAGCTGTCAGGATGTAGGCAGGGCAGCCAGGATGTAGGCGGGGCAGCGTGACGAACTCCTCTCCTCTCACAGTCCGCCCTGAAGACCAGAACGGCGCAGGAACACGGCGAGAGGAACGCGCGGAGCAAAGGTAAGTGAGTTGACACAGGGGGGACTTACTATATGGGGGATGAATTACTATGGGGGATGAATTACTATGGGGGATGAATTACTATATGGGGAATGAATTACTATGGGGGATTAATTACTATATGGGGAATGAATTACTATGGGGGATGAATTACTATAGGGGGGGATGAATTACTATGGGGGATGAATTACTATGGGGGATGAATTACTATATGGGGGATGAATTACTATATGAGGGATGAATTACTATATGGGGGATGAATTACTATATGGGGGATGAATTACTATGGGGGATGAATTACTATATGGGGGATGAATTACTATGGGGGATGAATTACTATATGGGGGATGAATTACTATGGGGGATGAATTACTATACGGGGGATGAATTAATATGGGGAATGAATTACTATAGGGGGGATGAATTAATATGGGGAATGAATTACTATAGGGGGGATGAATTACTATATGGGGGATGAATTACTATGGGGGATGAATTACTATATGGGGGATGAATTACTATGGGGGATGAATTACTATATGGGGGATGAATTACTATGGGGGATGAATTGCTATGGGGGATGAATTTCTATGGGGGATGAATTGCTATATGGGGGATGAATTGCTATATGGGGGATTAATTACTATGGGGGATGAATTACTATATGGGGGATGAATTACTATAAGGGGGATGAATTACTATATGGGGGATGAATTACTATGGGGGATGAATTACTATATGGGGGATGAATTACTATGGGGGATGAATTACTATATGGGAGATGTATTTTCAGTTTTAAAAATGTGGCTCTCAAAATAAATTTCAATCGTGGTTTCGGCGAGATTTGGCTCAGTTGAAAAAAAAGGTTGCCCACCACTGCACTAGAGAAACAGAAAAAAGGCGCACCGACCTAGTGCATTATCATTTAAAGTATTTATTGAATTACTATATGGGGGATGAATTACTATGGGGGACTTACTATATGGGGAATTAATTACTATATGGGGGATGAATTACTATGGGGGATGAATTACTATGGGGGATGAATTACTATATGGGGAATGAATTACTATGGGGGATGAATTACTATATGGGAGATGAATTACTATATGGGGAATGAATTACTATGGGGGATGAATTACTATGGGGGATGAATTACTATAGGGGGGATGAATTACTATATGGGGGATGAATTACTATATGGGGAATGAATTACTATATGAGGGAATTAATTACTATATGAGGGATGAATTACTATATGGGGGATGAATTACTATGGGGGATGAATTACTATATGGGGGATGAATTACTATGGGGGATGAATTACTATATGGGGGATGAATTACTATATGGGGGATGAATTACTATGGGGGATGAATTACTATACGGGGGATGAATTACTATATGGGGGATGAATTAATATGGGGAATGAATTACTATAGGGGGGATGAATTAATATGGGGAATGAATTACTATAGGGGGGATGAATTACTATATGGGGGATGAATTACTATGGGGGATGAATTACTATGGGGGATGAATTACTATATGGGGGATGAATTACTATGGGGGATTAATTACTATATGGGGGATGAATTACTATATGGGGGATGAATTACTATATGGGGGATGAATTACTATGGGGGATGAATTGCTATGGGGGATGAATTTCTATGGGGGATGAATTGCTATATGGGGGATGAATTGCTATGGGGGATGAATTGCTATGGGGGATGAATTACTATGGGGGATGAATTACTATATGGGGGATGAATTACTATGGGGGATTAATTACTATGGGGGATGAATTACTATGGGGGATGAATTACTATATGGGGGATGAATTACTATATGGGGGATGAATTACTATGGGGGATGAATTACTATATGGGGGATGAATTACTATGGGGGATGAATTACTATGGGGGATGAATTACTATATGGGGGATGAATTACTATGGGGGATGAATTACTATGGGGGATGAATTACTATATGGGGGATGAAATACTATGGGGGATGAATTACTATGGGGGATGAATTACTATATGGGGGATGAATTACTATGGGGGATGAATTACTATATGGGGGATGAATTACTATGGGGGATGAATTACTATATGGGAGATGTATTTTCAGTTTTAAAAATGTGGCTCTCAAAATAAATTTCAATCGTGGTTTTGGCGAGATTTGGCTCAGTTGAAAAAAAAGGTTGCCCGCCACTGCACTAGAGAAACAGAAAAAAGGCGCACCGACCTAGTGCATTATCATTTAAAGTATTTATTGAAGAAACAAAGTATCGTACTTACAATAGACATAAAAACACAGGCATGTCAAACTGAACAAGATGTATGATCCAAACCCTGGATGACTAACTTACTAACGCGTTTCAAGGACACAACCTCTTCCTCAGAGCCAACACTATAGGAGTCTGCACTTCTCTTTATATAGGTTACTAAATAATATCAAAAGGGCCATATCAGAACCACCCAAAGGTGGAGCCTGACATCACATGACCCATTAACATCCAAATTGAAAAGAAAAAAAAACCATTAATTAAATAATAATTGTGAACGATATTAGGAAAACATATATATATAAATAATAACGTATAATAAATCGATTCCTATGCCTGTCTCAGGACTTCAACTGAATCAGAGCATGTGTCCAGAGATCCAGAAAACGTTACCCCAGGTCTGGTGAGAGACTAACATTGCATAGTCAAACTGTTGTCTGCTGGGAACCATTGTGCTTCCTTCAAGGGCCCCAACTTTGCTAGCCAAGTTTTTTCTTTCATCGATAACTGGCCAGTAGGATAACAAGGATGCTGTTATAGCAAGTTAGGACTGCCTTTATATACTGTTGCTAGGTAACTGCAGTTCATTTTTGTTAAGTAATGTCAGAATACCGCCATCCCTTTGATCATGATCTGGGCTTGCCGACCCGCCATCCCAGAGCATCAGACTGCATCAAGCCAGCTCCAACAGAGGAGGACAGGGGCAGCCGTGAAGAGAGCAGGTGCAGCATAGAAAAGTGACGCCAGAAAAAGACCAAGTGGTCCATCATTTGTTTTGTGTGTGTGTTTTGAGGGGCTGTTTTTTTTGTTTTTTTTTTACTTTTATGTCTGAGCATAAGTCGATGGTTCCTCTGTAGTGCCCGCTCTTGTCCCAGGTGGAGTGATGTTACATCACTGGGGACCTTTCTAGCAGCCTGGAGGTCCAGGAGGAAAAAGGTCAGTGTATTAAACATCACGTACACTGCACTTTTGTAATGGACATATTAGCACCTATAAAAGGGTTACAATTATTGGCCGTCTTTGACACTGATCCACGGGTGCAACGCAGTGCACCTATGGCTTTCCTGTGGGTTAGCTGAACTGAGCCATAGACTTCTATTGTATCCTACGGGTTTGGTGAGCTTTCAGAAAGTGCCCCACACCCGCAAATATAATAGAAGTCTATGGCAAAGCGCATCTCACCCTGCAGAAAAGTTGCAGATGCACGGCGCTGCACCTGCGGTGTGGGCGAACCACAGCACATCAGTGTGAAATTGGACTTATAGGGGGCTCAGGACAATACGGGGTTTGTTTACATTTGTGGTTTGGTTGGCGGTAAAACCCCAAAGTTGACACGTGTTTTTACTACAACCCCTAACCACCGATGTAGCATCAGAGGTCGCAGTGGCAACCCTGCTCTATGCTCCAGGGGGCCCATGCAACCTTGCTGTCACATTCTGATTTACACTTGGGCAGGAGAGGCTGTTGGGGCAGCATTTACAGGACCCAATCCTCTCTTGTAACCCCAGAAAGCTAGACATGCAAAACGAAAACATTTCTTTTGTTTTGATTTGTTATTTAAATTATTTTTTTAATTTTTTGAATTTTGTAAGATGGTTATGTTCTTTCTATTTTTTCTATTCTATTTTATTCTTTTTTTTTTCTATTCAGTTCTCCTTTTTTCTATTCTATTCTAATCTATTCAAATTTATCCTATTAGAAATTCAAAAGACAGTTCTATTCTATTGTATTCTATTCTATTCTAAATCAAATTTATTCTATTTGAAATTTGAATTTTGGAAGACAGGTATATTCTTTCTATTTTAATTTATTCTATTGTTTGTTCTATTCTTATCTATTCCATTTGAAATTCAAATTTTGGAATACAGTTATATTCTTTCTATTTTATTCTATTATATTGTTTTTTCTATTCTTTTCTATTCTATTCTATTTGGAATTAAAATTTCAGAAGACAGTTATATGCTTTATATTTTAATCTATTTTATTGTTTTTTTCTATTCTTTTCTATTTTATTCTTTTCTATTCTTATCTATTCTATTTGGAATTCGACTTTTGGAAGACAGTTATATTCTCTGTTTTATTCTACTCTATTGTTTATTGTATTATATTCTGTTCTATTGTTTTTCCATTCTATTCTCCTATTGTCTATTCTTTACAAATACGATTAGAAATCTATTTAAAATTTTTTCCAAATTTCGGAAAATTCATCCGAATTCGGAACAAAATATTTGATGAGCTCAATGACTGGTCTGCTAGGCAACCACAAACACACCCAGATCTCCATCTGACAGATCTATCAAAACCCTACATTCTGCCAACACCCAGTACAATTATCTTGTCAAAGAATGACTCCTGTCTTTCTTCACACTACAGCTATTTTTTGTGAATGGGTAGTGGTACCATGTACCCCATACTCATTCACATGGGGGGAGGCCAGGATCAAGGGGCCCCCTTGCTAAAGGGGGCTTCCAGATTCCGATAAGCCCCCCCCGCCTGCAGATCCCCACAACCACAGCCCAGGGTTGTGGGGAAGAGGCCCTTGTCCCCATCAACATGGGGACAAGGTGCTTTGGGGGGACTCCCCCTACCCCAAAGCCCCCCCATTTTGAGGGCATGTGGCCTGGTATGGTTCAGGAGGGGGAGGCCCTCGCTCGCCCTCCCCCCCTTTCCTGACCTGCCAGGCTGCATACTCAGATAAGGGTCTGGTAAGGTTTTGGGGGGAACCCCACGCCATTATTTTTTAAATTATGGCATGGGGCTTTCCTCCAAAATCCATACCAGATCCAAAGTATTTTTTGGGGGGGGGACCCCACGCTGTTTTTTAATTTTTTTTTAATTGCTGGCAGTTCTTTCTTTTACATTCAGCTGTCACTGGGGAACTCTGCTGACATCTGAAACATTACTGCTTGGTTTTCGCTACTAAAATACCGCATGATATTTTAGTAGCCTTTTTAGTGAATTTACTATTTTTCAGTGCATTCTGGGCATTTGGGAGGGTCTCCTGAGGTTATCTTTTAAAAACGCTTCTAAACGGAAACGTGCATAAAAGCGGCTAAACTGATGGTTTTTAACCTACATATTCCAGCAGTCAGTTTCCATCGTTCAGAAGAGTTTCCCAAACGCCCCGTGTACATGGAGCCTTAGAGAGGAGATCACGGTTCCCAACAGTCTGGTATAATTGCAGTGCCTCCTCGCAAGAACTCCTGCTCTCTAGCTCCCTTGTCTCCTCCTCCCATGCTCATCTCCAGGACTTTTCAAGAGCTTCCCCAATCCTCTGGAACTCTCTACCCCAATTTATCAGACTATCACCTATTCTGCTCACTTTTAGGCGATCTCTGAAAACCTATCTCTTCAGGGAAGCCTACCCTGCCGTCAGCTAATAATGGAATATTCTATTCCTCCTACCAGTCCATCCCCCACAGTTACTACCTTTTGTACCACTAGCCCCTCCTGTCACGACCCGCGGTCACCGCCACCAACAGGCGACAATCGCACAGCCGCGACTAACAGTAATACGTCACGCCCACGGCGTCAGACCCCAGACCTTCTCACCAAACTCGTGACCGAAGGGCCGGCCGATCCAAAACCGCGGTGTGATGCGCGTAACAAGGCCCCACCCAGCTGCACCCTACACAGCGATTGCCCAGCTAATGGACTACAATCGGTGCCTGCAGCCTGAATGCGCTTGTTACTGGGTCAGGTTAGTTACGCAACTAACCCTCTACTGCCACCACCACTTTTGTCGGAGACTGGGAAACTCCCGTTATCAAATATACACTATAATGACTGAAATATTGGTCTATATAGCACGGCCCGTGGACCTGCTATACAGAGATATAGCAAACAGTAGCGTCTCTTCAAAGGCAGGGATTCGTGAATTGCAAGTAAGCGCTTAGAAACAGTTTAACACTTTCAGAAAGAAAGATTTATTACTAAAAGCGTCAGACAGATGCAAATAAATATTTACAAAGATGTCACAAAAATATATATATGTATATAAAGACATAGCAAAGAGATAATTAGGAAGAAGATTACAGGGTTGAGTTACTTGCCCATATGCCTGGGTTTGCAGTCCAAGTTGTGAGCAGGGTGATTTCTTTGATCTCCTCTTGTTACGATGTTGCTGGGAGATCTCTCTGTGTGAGTCTTGTGTGTCACAGACTAACTCACTTGACTCTCTTAAAGGTCCCTCTCAAAGGGGAGGGGGGGGCTCTGACTACACGTTTTGGGAGTGGTCATAGGGAAACTTTAAACTAAATTACCAGCTTCATATCCCGTGATATGAACCATACAGTTGACCTGAGGACTGTGCAATTACTCTGGTCAGTTTGATAATGAGTGGGCTTACATAGTTTTGGGTGACAGAAGTTACACTTCAGCAGACAGTCTGTCTCCACTTCTCATGTCTTAGGTTGTTCCACGCAATCTGCCAGGAGATAACGTTTGCCTCTCAGGAAGGGAGGAGGGTAGGAATGAGGCTGAGGAATGCCTCGAATAAACAGACAGAACACGAAAAAGAGAGTGTAAAGGGGGACTCCGCTCCAATTCTGATGAGCAAGTTTGCCACACCTCCCCCTTAAGTGGTTGCCAAGGAGTGAGCTACAAGTTCTCTCCTGACGCAACCGACCTCTGTCCAGAGGTTCCTCTTGGGACGTCCTGGTACCGCTGTACTGCGGGAGAACCGAATTCCGTCTGAACAGGAAGCCGTTCTCTCCAGCAGCACTGCCGGGCCGACCAAGTGAGTGGTCACGGGTGGGCTCCAGTCGGCTGTGGCTATCCGAATCCCGTGCAACCGCCGGGGTGCCCACCTGTTCACCAAACACTTCGGCTCAGGGGAGTCCTTTGCTACCATATTAATATGTAGCTTCATGTCGAGGTAGAGAAGAAGATTTCCCTCTCCTACCTTCTTCCTCAGGCTTAGGACTACATCTGTTAAAGATAGTTATTAAGAGGTCGTACAATACATTACCGTATCACCCAGTAAATGGTCTCCATTCAGTAGCCAAAAAAGGCATACAAAAAAAAAAAAAAATGGTCCCCTAGACAAAACTGGGAAATATATAGATCTGTTTCTTAAAGACATGGTTCCTAATCTCCCCTCTTATGTAAGGGATACTAAAGACGTGTTGGCTAAGATTGAGAATATGATTATTAATGAAAATTCCATTCTAGTGGGAATAGATGTGGAATCACTTTACACCTCTATCCCACATGAATGTGGTGTGAGATCGGCCTCTTACTTCCTTGATAAAACATATCCTACTTTGGGAGGACAGAATGAATTTATTAGTGAGTTGTTGGATTTTGCATTACGACATAACTTTTTTCAATTTAATAATACCTTTTATCAACAGACTAGAGGTACTAGCATGGGAGCACCGTGGGCTCCGGCCTATGCATGTCTTCATTTAGGTTTTTGGGAGGAGCAGGTTGTCTTCAGATCATCAAGATTTCTTGTTAATGTCCAGATTTGGTTAAGATATATAGATGATGTGTTCCTTGTTTGGCGAGGAACATCTGAGGAATTAAAACTTTTCATGGAAGAGTTAAATCAAAACTCCTTCAATATTGGACTTACACATGTATCTGACGAAACATGTATTTCTTTTCTGGATCTGGAAATTAGACTTGAGAATGGAAGACTCCTCACAAGGACATATAGGAAACCAACTGCTGCCAATACCCTATTAGAGGCTAGGAGCTACCACCCACATTCACTGATTTCAGGGATTCCAGTGGGACAGTTTTTGAGATGTCGGAGAAATTGTTCAAACATCAATGACTTTAGGATGGAGGCTCAGGACCTCTATAAAAGATTTAGGGAAAGGGGATACTCTCACTCTCAAATTAGAAAGGCTCGAAGACGGGCATATCAAACTGACCGCAAGGATCTATTATCTCCTAAAAAGGATGAGAAGGCCAAACTAAGTGATCAACCTGTAAGAATGATAACCCAATTTGGAGCCCAATGGCAAGATGTAAAATTAATATTAGAAAAACATTGGAAAATTTTAACTCAATGTCCCAAATTGAATAAGATTGTAGGTGAACGCCCCCAGATGGTAGCAAGAAGAGCACCAAATCTTGGTGATCTCCTTATCCATTCTGATTATCAACCGTTAAAACAAACAACATGGTTAAAATCGCGTACTAAGGGGATGTTTAAATGTGGAAAATGTCAAATCTGTAAATATGTGGATCGTACGGACTCTTTTTCTGATTCAGGAAACAACACTCACTATAAAATTCAAAGTCTCATAAATTGCTCTACAGTAAGAGTGCTATATATCTTAACCTGTCCTTGTAAAAAGATGTATATAGGTAAGACCAAAAGACAATTTAAGGTACGAATAGGTGAACATCTTAGAGATATTAGATCAAATGACCCTGAAAGTAATCTTGCACAACATTATGCTAAATATCATGGAGGTAAACTGGACGGTACAAAAGTGAAAGGTTTCTATGCATTGCACTTTCCACAAAGGAGAGGGGATTTTGACAGAGAATTGCTTAAAAAGGAGAAATATTGGATATATAAGCTTGATACATTATACCCTAAGGGGTTAAATGTGGAATGTAATCTCCAAGTATTTTTGGATAAATAGATCTATATAGTTATGTACCCGTATATTTCCATATGTTGACTAACCTATGGCATTTCCCTGCTTTCATTAATAGTTGGATTATATGCTAAGTAATTAAGGTTAATCTCTCTTTTTTCGCATTTGGGAATAATATTGATGATCTCATGATATAAGTTTGAGTATACTTTCTCCAAGAATAACTATAACATAAATGGGCATTTGAAATCTGGGTACTTTTGATAAAGGAATTCATAATGAGATCCCTTAGTCAACATTGCCATCTTGTGGTGGCTTTATGGTAATTTATATTGTACCTTTAGGAATTTGATTCAATAAATAGGCCTGGTAATTCTTTCACTAATATTGTCATCTTCTGGTGAGAATGTGGTAATGTTTCAACTGATCATTATGTTTAATCTATGCTCTTTTGATTTATACATGTATTGTTAAAATTGCTAAGCCTTTCCTTTCTCTGATATTTTCCAGTCGCCTGTTTTTAATTGTATTCAATAATGACCAGCAGCTGTGCTAAGTATTTAGCCCCTTTTTTCTCCATTGGGAATAGCTGCAAGTTAGTGTTTGCATAAATGGGTGGGTCTTAACCCACTATAAATAGGAAATTGAAATGCAGTTGTCTCATTGGTCCTGACGAAGCTGAGTGAGATACGCCCATCGGCGAAACGCGTTGACGTCATACGTCAGATACGTCACTTCCGGTCATGCGCATTAGGTGGAACGCACGCTGACCTACAAGGAGGAAGCCATTTTCACATGCCATGAGGCAAGCCTAGGCAGCACAGGCGCCGAGAAGAGGCTGGAGCCCGCGGTATATCGGCGGATGTCAGCGGTGGCTCCCTGGCCTCTTTGGCCGTGTATGGCAGTACCTATGAAGGATATTCTTTCCTCTCCTATTATCCAGTGCACAGGTGGTGAGTGGACTGTTGCGGGACACTAGATATATGGTCCTATGTGACATATATGACCTATATATCCTATATAGAGTGTAAGCTCTTTCAGTGACTTTCCACATATTGTCTGTTTCACTACAGGATGGGGACATCATGGTGCCTTGTATAGGAAACAAGATATACCACATGTATTTCAATAGGCAGAAGATCTATTGGGATGTGTCTTGTTTTTCTCACAGAAAGTGGTATGTAGTCCACATATAGTGGTGAAGAAACCATTTCAAGCAGTGCGCTGCTCTATGCATCTACCCTTCCATCCTGGTAAAAATGGGGCATATTTTTTCAAGAGCCCTAGGAAACAGCTGGTAATAATCACAGATGAATGGGCCCCAACCACTTGTGCCGGCATAGGAATGTACTGCATTATTTACATGACATTTATGTTTTGTTTCATATAGGCCTTGAGGCATGCCTTCTTTTTGACGCATACTGTGCTTGCCGTACTGCATACATGTGATATTTATATCTATGGTATAATTTTTTGAAACTCCCTGTTTAGGATATAACCACTCTGGTAGTAGCGTAGTCTACATATTTATAACACGTGTTATGGTATACCTATGGTATAATTTTTTGTATACACCTCCTTTGGGAAGTGTTCACCTATGCGCCAGTGCCACAGGGACTTTAGACTCTTGTAGTCATTGTCCTTTTTGCACAGGTATTTAGACCGGTACTGGTGTCATTTTATATGGTTTTAGGTCTGTGTGTATTGTCTCATACTGAGGTGATGGTAAACCAGGGCGATTGCCCATATGTCAAATTTGTATGTGTAATAAAGCATAATTTTTGGAAATTTTTCTGAGTATCACATTCTGTTCATAATGTAGCCGCTTTCTTTGTGAATTTCTTTTCACAACCTCTCTCTTTTTTTAGGACTACATCTGGCCTGAAGGTAGTAGCGCCCGTGGGCACCGGAACCGGACAGGCAAATTCTGGGCCTCGCCTCCCAGTGGTGTCCACATGTACCTTCATCCAAGATGGACAGTCCTCATTACCTGCTAGCATCCAGGACACCAGTTCCTCCAGTTTCCTGTCTGCTAGGCCAGTCACAGGCCCAGCTGAGCCATGATCATCGCATCCAGGCGTCTTACCGTAGCCAGCTGTACCCGTGACTGACGTAACCTGCTTTTTGGCCTAGGGAGCAGACCAGGCCTCAACTGCCTCAGTCTCCCCATCCCCTAAACTGAACCACTGACATGCCCCTCTGACAGTTACCCTTCTCGACTGTCCGACTGGGCACGGGCGGTTGGTTCCAGACTAGTGACAGGGGCCCAAGTGGCTCTTTCCAGATCAGGTGGACAACTGCACCCAGGTCCACTGCGCATTGCGGGCCATTCCTGACCGCTGGATAGGCGGTCGGTGCGTTCTCAACCCCAACTAGCTTTCCCGTGGACTCAGGCAAGCCACATGGGGTAGTGAAGGCTGCCTCGTCTTGAGCGTGCTGGGTTAGAGATGGTGGCCCATGCTCCTTGCTCAGGTCCATGATGGCAAAACAGTAGGCACCTTCCAGATGCTCCATTACCTCATGGCTCCTGGGCATGGGGTAGGCCACAAACACAGGGCAGGCATTCAGTGCCGCCCAGACTCTAGCTGACCCCTGGATTCCTGACTGTGCCATTCCCTTTGCCTCTGTGGTCCAGTCAACCGGCACCTCCTGAATCCAGACACCATCTATCAAAGGCCTGGGCAGCAGCTCCGGAACCCGGGTGCCAGGGAAGGGTGATTGGGTCTGGGCCCGGCGGCCCTCTTTCTGTAACCCAAGCATCAACCTTCCTTCCATTCGTAATCCGGGCCTGCTGCCTCTGACCTCTGTCTGTCTGCCTGTGAACACACCCTGACAAGTGAGATTAACTGTCAGGCTTTCAGGCTCCCAACCCCCAGTGACTAGGCCAGTCTTTTGTTTATTCTCCCCAGCAGGGGGGTTCACACCTAGCCCTGGACTAAAATTTCCATATGAATGACTTTCCAGAGTGGTCTTCCCTGTGGGACTACAAATCTCAGTTAGCTTACCTCTGAAGGTCCTTTGAGACTCACTTTTCAGGGCTGCCTGAAGTGTGGAACTACAAGTATCAGCCAGCTTACCTCTGAAGGTCCTCTGGGACTCACTTTTCAGGGCTGCCTGAAGTGTGAAACTGCAAGTCCCAGCCAACTTACCTCTGAAGGTCCTTTGGGACTCACTTTTCAGGGCTGCCTGAAGTGGGGAACTACAAGTATCAGCCAGCTTACCTCTGAAGGTCCTTTGGGACTCACTTTTCAGGGCTGCCTGAAGTGGGGAACTACAAGTTCCAGCCAGCTGTGGTGTGCCTTCCTTAGCAGGGCAACTCACAGCTAGCGGGCCTCTGAAGCTCCTTTGGGAATCGCTTTTCAGTGCTGCCTGAGGCGTGGAACTACAAGTCCCAGCCAGCTGCCTAGTCCTATGCAAGGCCACCGGCTGGGCACTTATCAAGGCACAATCTTCTGAGCCTGGGCAAGGGACAGGCCTATCCAAATCATCCCCTTGCTCAGCCCCCAGAGACTGTACCTCAGCCCCCAACACTGAAAATGCATCCTTTGTTTCATCACAAATCTCATTGTTAGCATTACCAACATTGCCGTCAACAATACAAACATTATCAATGACATTACTATCAGTGTTATTCCCAATGTTACTAACATTAGTAATATCACCCTCAGTGTCACCACAACGATCCTTAACAGTCACGTTCATAATATCAATGACACGAGTTCAATACCTCCCCATGGAAGGGGATTTCTTCTTGTTCTCCAGCTAATGGAGACTCCTGCAGCCCCACACCATTCCCAGCCCCCTCCCTCTGTCCATCCACCGGTGGCCCAGACATTACCCCAATATCTGTCCACAGTACCTTGGCTGGTCCAGAGAGTTCCAGGGGGCCCTTCTGGGTCTTCTCGGCAGGAGCATAATACGAAACAAGAGCGCCTAGGTCAGCACCCAACAAAACAGGGGTGGGCAGTTCATCTGAGACCCCCACCTCTCTCATCCCCCTCCCCGCACCCCAATCTAGGAATACCTTTGCACAGGGTATACGTGAACGGGTCCCCCCAACTCCTGTGAGGGTCAGGAACTTTCCTGGGATGAGGTTCTGTGGCTCAATCAGCTCTGGCCGGATCAAGGTGACTTCTGCCCCAGTGTCCCGGAAACCAGTTGCAGACCGGTTGCCCACGGTAACGGGCTGCAAGTTGGCGGGGGTTACCCGCATCTTCCTGTGAACGAACAGCACAGAAGAAGAGTTGCTGGCCGGCTGGCCAGATGATGTCATCTGCTTCTGCTCAGGACATTGGGTCCTGAGATGTCCGGCTTTCCCACAGGCGAAGCATCTGCGGGTGTCAGGCAGGAATGGCTTGGCTCCAAGCGCTGCAGGGTTGGGCGGAGGTGAAGCTGGTCTCACCGAAGTAGGAGGGGTTGCTAGGGGCGATTTCCCCCCTTTCTAGCTGTTTGGAGGAGCCTTGCGAGGTTCAGGCACTCGCGTGTGGACGAAGGTATCTGCCAGGTCTGCTGCAGCTGTAGTAGATGCTGGCTCCCTCTCCAAGACGAACTGTCTGACATCTGCTGGGCAAATGTGCAAGAGTTGATCTCGGATCATGAGATCCTCCAAAGATTCAACTTTCAGTCCCTTAGTCCACTGTCGGAATGTGGTGCGTAAGCGACTTGCCACATCCGTGTAAGAGTCCCCAGGTCCTTTCTGCATGGACCTGAACCACTTGCGGTACACTTCCGGGGTCATCTGGTACTTCCGGATAATGGCATCTTTTAAAAGTCCATAGTCATCATCTTGCCCCTCTGGCAATTCAACAAATGCGTCCAGGGCCTTGCCTCGTAGCCCTGGTGTCAGGTACCGAACCCATTGAGCTTGGGGCACGTGGTACTGATGGCACGTTTTTTCAAAGGACAGTAAGTATGTGTCAATGTCACTGTCCTTTTCCATCCCTGGAAACTTGGCTGCGCCCACGGAAAGAGTGCCGTCCCTGTGATCTAGGGCCCCGAGGTTCTGACCCGGTCGTTGCTGGAGCCTTGCCATCTCCAGCTCGTGTCGACGATCAGCTTCCCTCTGAGCTTGGCGTTCCTCTCTCTCAGCCGCTGCTCGGCATTCTGCAGTTTCTCTGTCAGCCGCTGCTTGGCGCTCTGCAGTTTCTCTGTCAGCCTGGCGTTCCATGAACCGCAGGTATGCCTCCAGATCTCTCTCCATGAGGCGTTTCAAGGCCTCCTGCATCTGAGAAGAGTCTCTGCTGGTTCCAGGCACCACGGTGTTAGCGCGCTCAGGCGGTGGTGTGACGTTAACCTTTGGTGATCCTCCAGTGTCAGTCTCTGTACGCCCATCCTGTGAGGCCGTCTCTGAGCCACTGGCAATGTGGGTAACGGGAACCCCTCCATGTTCAAGTTCCCCCGAGTTCTGATTTGCTCGGATATCATACTCCACTAGATCACTAATCAAATCTTCACGAGTTTTGCGACCGACGTCCAATCCTCGTGAGGCACATTCAACTTTCAAATCACCTTTGCTCATTTTCTCGTAATCTGCTTAACCGGGCATAATTGCAAGCAAAGATAGAAGAGAAAGTAGGAAAAGAAAATAGCTGTTGCTATGTGTCTCTCTATACACACATATATATAAAATAAAATATGCACCACTTGTTTCTAAGGACTGTTTCCACAAAGGTTACAATCCTTCAGTGCAGAGCCAACTTTTAACACTGCACTGAAGCTCTTACTGCAATTATCCCACGTACGCTGCCAACAATATGTCACGACCCGCGGTCGCCGCCACCAACAGGTGACAATCGCACAGCCGCGACAAACAGTAATACGTCACGCCCACGGCGTCAGACCCCAGACCTTCTCACCAAACTCGTGACCGAAGGGCCGGCCGATCCAAAACCGCGGTGTGACGCGCGTAACAAGGCCCCACCCAGCTGCACCCTACACAGCGATTGCCCAGCTAATGGACTACAATCGGTGCCTGCAGCCTGAATGCGCTTGTTACTGGGTCGGGTTAATTACGCAACTAACCCTCTACTGCCACCACCACTTTTGTCGGAGACTGGGAAACTCCCGTTATCAAATATACACTATAATGATTGAAATATTGATCTGTATAGCACGGCCCGCGGACCTGCTATACAGAGATATAACAAACAGTAGCGTCTCTTCAAAAGGCAGGAATTCGTGAATTGCAAGTAAGCGCCTAGAAACAGTTTAACACTTTCAGAAAGAAAGATTTACTACTAAAAGCGTCAGACAGATGCAAATAAATATTTACAAAGATGTCACAAAAATATATATATATGTATATAAAGACATAGCAAAGAGATAATTAGGAAGAAGATTACAGGGTTAAGTTACTTGCCCATATGCCTGGGTTTGCAGTCCAAGTTGTGAGCAGGGTGATTTCTTTGATCTCCTCTTGTTACGATGTTGCTGGGAGATCTCTCTGTGTGAGTCTTGTGTGTGTCACAGACTAACTCACTTGACTCTCTTAAAGGTCCCTCTCAAAAGGGAGGGGGGGGGGGCTCTGACTACACGTTTTGGGAGTGGTCATAGGGAAACTCTAAACTAAATTACCAGCTTCATATCCCGTGATATAAACCATACAGTTGACCTGAGGAATGTGCAATTACTCTGGTCAGTTTGATAATGAGTGGGCTTACATAGTTTTGGGTGACAAAAGTTACACTTCAGCAGACAGTCTGTCTCCACTTCTCATGTCTTAGGTTGTTCCACGCAATCTGCCAGGAGATAACGTTTGCCTCTCAGGAAGGGAGGAGGGTAGGAATGAGGCTGAGGAATGCCTCGAATAAACAGACAGAACACGAAAAGGAGAGTGTAAAGGGGGACTCCGCTCCAACAAGGATGAGCAAGTTTGCCACACCTCCCTCCTAGATTGTAAGCTCCCAGGATCAGGGAACCCAAATCCCTCTTGTATTGAACTGTATTGTTGCTGTATTGTCTCCTGTTATATTGTAAGCAAACTGTTGGTGCTATATAAATCCTGTATAATAATAATAAAGTGCCTGGTGATGGAACCCGGAGAGTGTTCCAGCCGTCATCAGCTCACTCCTGCTCCGCACAGAGTCTGGAACCTGAGGGATGAGGACACAATGAGACAGGAGCCAAAATCCCGAAACTGTCCTGCAGCAATTGGGAAACTCGGCAACTTCTTATGAGAACTTTCCCAAAGCTGCAGGTCCTTTGAGTTCCACAAGGTGGTGATCTCACTACTACCCAGACAGGAAGTCGCTATGGAATACAGACAGGAAGTGGTATCAGGTACAGACAGGAAGTGATGTCAGGTACAGACAGGAAGTTCTGGGTGAGAGGTGAGTGGGGAGGAAGTAGAGAGGAGACGTTGGTGGAAGTGGCAGCAGAGGAGGTAATAAGATGTAATTTCCTATTTACACCCAGTAACCCCCCGTCATGTCCATCCTATTCCTCCATAGTCACGTCCGTCCTCTTCCTCCATAGTCACGTCCGTCCTCTTCCTCCATAGTCACGTCCGTCCTCTTCCTCCATAGTCCTGTCTGTCCTCTTCCTCCATAGTCACGTCCGACCTCTTCCTCCATGGTCACGTCCGTCCTCTTCCTCCATAGTCACGTCCGTCCTCTTCCTTCATAGTCACGTCCGTCCTCTTCCTCCATAGTCACGTCCGTCCTCTTCCTCCATAGTCACGTCCGTCCTCTTCCTCCATAGTCCTGTCTGTCCTCTTCCTCCATAGTCACGTCCGACCTCTTCCTCCATGGTCACGTCCGTCCTCTTCCTCCATAGTCACGTCCGTCCTCTTCCTCCATAGTCACGTCCGTCCTCCTCCTCTATAGTCATGTCCGTCCTCTTCCTCCGCGGTCACGTCCGTCCTCTTCCTCCATAGTCACGTCCGTCCTCTTCCTCCATAGTCACGTCCGTCCTCTTCCTCCATAGTCACTGTGACGTCTTTTATCTCCAGCAGATGATGATACACACATATATAGTGTGGGAACCCAGATTAACCCCTTCAGGGGCACAACATTCCCCCACTTCCGGGGCCAGAACATTCTCCTCATTGTGGAGATGGGTCACCTTCTCCATGGAGATGAGATGACCATACCTGGGCTGGGGGGGAGACGGCTCCACAGAACACAACCAAAGTTCAGGTGCCGAATTTGAATTTGGACCCCACTGAAGTTGATGGGAGCTGAATGATAAATTACATGGGGGGGAACTTGCCGCTGCCCTGGGGAACATGTACTAAAGGAAATAGATTTTTTCAAATTTGTTGAGCAATAATTATAATAATTTTTAAACAGCAACATTAAAATTGCTAAATTCCTATAAATAACATGTCTGGGGGATGTTCTGACCCGGCCTGTGAAGTGGCGTACATGTACGATGTATACAACCCACTACAGGAACATTGACATTTACAAAGAAAAACAATGCCATCTAAATTGCCAATAAATGACAGTTCCTGGCCTCTTTTTTCTGTCTGTAGTCCAGTGGTACACCGGCTGTCACAAGGGACATTCTCAACAAACCATGGGTGGAAGGTGAGAGAGAATATGATCTGTGAACTCTGGGAATAAACACCTCTTTCTGTGTCACTACTGTAATGCCTATTTTGCCCGATATATACCTGATAATTGGATCCACTGATGAATGGTTCTCCTGATCCTGGATTTAAAGGGATATGCACTTAAGACCTTTGTAGTGAAGGTCAAACCCCAAAGTCGAAAGAGTGATGAAGAATCAGCCACCCCTCACATCACCGGGTAAGAGGAGACTTTATTGTAAAGGAGAGAGCAGTACGGAGGATCCACCTAGATCCCCCATCATCTGATAAACACATAGAAACAATGGATTCAGTCAGTGTGTGTGTTTCCTACAGATGGATCCAGTCATGGGAACCCACCAGAGAGATGTCCCCGTCCTCTGTATTCCCGGGATTCCACACAGGAAGGTCACACCATCCCTCACCATCATCAGGTAGATGGATCCAGTCATGAGAACCCACCAGAGAGATGTCCCCGTCCTCTGTATTCCCGGGATTCCACACAGGAAGGTCACACCATCCCTCACCATCATCAGGTAGATAGATCCAGTCATGGGAACCCACCAGAGAGATGTCCCTGTCCTCTGTATTCCCGGGATTCCACACAGGAAGGTCACACCAGCCCTCACCATCATCAGGTAGATGGATCCAGTCATGGGAACCCACCAGAGAGATGTCCCCGTCCTCTGTATTCCTGGGATTCCACACAGGAAGGTCACACCATCCCTCACCATCATCAGGTAGATGAGGAACAATCACTGATAGTATAATTAGGATCTGTACATTATCTGCATTGTTGGCATTTTTATTCTATATTCAGAGTGGAAACCTGAGAGATCCTAAAGTTAAAGAGATAAAAGAGGAGGATGGGGTGATGGAGGAGTCAGATATCCCTAAAGGACTCAAAGATCTTTACCAGGACACCACGGTGGAGTCATCCAGCTACAGGAACCCACCAGAGAGATGTCCCCCTCCTCTGTATTCCCTGGATTCCACACAGGAAGGTCCCACCATCCCTCACCATCATCAGGTAGATGAGGAACAATCACTGATATCATTAGGATCTGTACATTATCTGCATTGTTACCATTGATGTAATTTTTATTATATATTCAGAGTGGAAACCTGAGAGATTCTAAAGTTGATGTTAAAGAAGAGATAAAAGAGGAGGAGGATGAGGATGGGGTGATGGAGGAGTCAGAGTTTTTAAATGTATATAAAGATCTGTACCAGGACACCATGGTGGAGCCGTCCAGCTACAGGAACCCACCAGAGAGATGTCCCCGTCCTCTGTATTCCCGGGATTCCACACAGGAAGATCACACCATCCCTCACCATCATCAGGTAGATGGATCCAGTCATGGGAACCCACCAGAGAGATGTTCCCGTCCTCTGTATTCCCGGGATTCCACACAGGAAGATCACACCATCCCTCACCATCATCAGGTAAGTGGAGTTGAGGGTCTGGAACATAAAGTGATGGAACACTCTGACATGTGGAGACGATGTGTGGACTCTACAAGATGATATTTTCTATGTGATCTCACATCATAAATCCTTCTATATTACAGATGTTATTTTCTGCCATTCTGTTGGTTTAGGGTGAAGATCTGATGAAGATGAAAGTTGAGGGTGAAGTAGAAGAGACGTATGTGAGGGATGATCAGCAATATACAGAGGAGGCTGGAATGAGGAGGACATTCAAAGAGGAGGACACTCCTACAGAGATCAGCACAGGTGAGCCACAATATATTCTTCTGTTATCTCTGCTCTGTTACTGCTCAGTGATTGGTCCAGAGTAGGGCGGGAGATGAGTGATATCAGCCTGTAATCCCCTGGTCACTTTCCTGAGCTGTGTTCCCCGTCCTGTATTCCTGGATTTCTCTCGGATAATCTTCCTTCAGACACAATTTATGTATCTAGACTGGATTTATGGAGATTCTGGGGTTCAGTTACCATCAAAATGTTATTTTTCATCCTGAGCATTGCTTGGGCTAGGCACTTGGGGCATGTGCCTTGGGTCTCCTACTTGATGTCCTATCAAGATCCCTAAAATTCTCCTTGGGATTCTTGCTTTGTTGTTTGCCGGTAGTGCCAGGTACAAGGAAATTCCATGAGACTCCACTTGCATAGATCCAGATCTGAGTCACTGAGTGCAGTCTAAGGCCATCCATACACTATACAATTTTCTGTCCAATTTCTGCCCAATTTCCTGTAGATTTACCTTCAACTATGTAGTGCAAGGGCCCGCCTAATTTGATGCAATTGAAAGTGTTGTTTAGGTTTGACCTCATATTATATGGTTTTTGGTAAATCTAAAGCAAAATTCTCAAGAAAATGATATCATGTATGGCCAGCCTTAGGGCCCTTTCACACGAGCATTCCAATCAGGTCCACCTGTCTGTCTGAAAGCTCCATGCAGCTCTATGGGCAGGAGGATGTAAGCAGTTACTGCACACTGACCATCAAACACCAACACGAGGACTACATCCAGACCTTTGGACTCTGCTGTATAATTACATGATCCTGTCCTTTGCTCTGACCCCCCCCCCCCAATATGGAAGAAAAATATATTTGAAATACTACAATTTTGGCCATGATATATATATATATAGATATATGTTGCATGTTGAAATGTGTTTTTATTACAAAATATATGAAAAATATTTTTAAAAATACATTTCAAATCTTTAAAAATACAAATTTTGGAATGCATTTACAAATTTATGCAAAACTATATGTTAAAATGACTTTTTTTATGTTTAAAAATCTGAAGAATATATTTTAAAAATTTAAAATTTTTTAAAATATTTTTTTTTAAATATATTCTTCAGATTTTTTTTTAACATATAAAAAATGCATTTCAACATGCAGGTCCATGAATAAAGAAATGACCTGGTAGGAGATCAGAGGAGCCATTTCCTAGTTCCCTTGAGGGTGGAACTGTAAGCGCCTCAAGAGACTAAGCTGCTTGATGTGGGCGGAGTCCTTGTTTGGGGGAACCAATCAGCTCCTGTCTAGTAATCCTCTTTGTCTTTGTATTTTAGTCCATGGCCGGGAGATGAGGAAAACCTCCGAGGATTGTCTCACTTTGTCTCCAGACTGGAAAGTAGAAGATGAGGACATCACACAGTATAGTCCAGGAGAAAACCCGGCTCCCTCCATGGTCCATCCGGCACCACACAGTGTTGGACCATCGGATTCCTCGTATCCTGAGGAACCTCAGACTGTACGGGACCGGGCCGGCCTTCCAACAGGGAAGAGCTTCTCCTGTCCTGAGTGCGGGAAAGGATTCCAATTTAAATCTTGGCTTAATGAGCATAAAATATCTCACACAGGTGAGAAGCAACATTCCTGCCCTGAGTGCGGGAAATGTTTTTCAAAGAAATCCAATCTTCAAATACATCAGAGATCTCACACGGGGGAAAAGCCGTATTCCTGCCTTGAGTGCGGGAAATGTTTTTCAAATGTATCCAATCTTTACAAACATCAGAGATCTCACACGGGGGAGAAGCCATTTTCCTGTCCTGAGTGCGGGAAATGTTTTGCACAAAAAGTAACACTTGCCATGCATCAGAAGTATCACACGGGGGAGAAGCCGTATTCCTGTCCTGAGTGTGGTAAATGTTTTTCAGAGAAGTCTAATCTTTCCAAACATCAGAGATTGCACACAGGTGTGAAGCCATATTCCTGTCCTGAGTGCGGGAAATTTTTCTCAGAGAGATCCAGTTTTAACAGACATCAGAGATTGCACACGGGTGAGAAGCCATATTCCTGTCCTGAGTGCGGGAAATGTTTTCTTCATAAATTTGCACTGGGTGCACATCAGAGGTCTCACACGGGGGAGAAGCCGTATTCCTGTCCTGAGTGCGGGAAATGTTTTTCAAAGAAGGCCCATCTTTACAGACATCAGAGACTGCACACGGGGGAGAAGTCACATTCTTGTTCTGAGTGAGAGAACCTTGAAGTGTAGCGGTGTCTTCAATGCAGGAAATGTTTTCTATAAGAGTCATGTTTAGAGATCACACACTGGGATAAACGGCTCAGACGGCATGTGATTGATCGTTGTCATGGTGGAAACTGTTCATAAGGAGATCAGAGGTCAGCAAAGACATGGATGAAGTGTGGAACCGGGTTGGCCATTGATAGCAGGAAAAGAATAAAAATGGAGTCATCACCTTACGTTGACTTAAAAAATTAAAGTCTACTAAATCTAAAGTCTGATGAAATTATTTGATGTAAATTTTCTCAAACATTTAGGGCCCGTGCACACTGCGTTTCACTTGCTTTTTTTTTTTTTTATCCAAAACGCACAGAAAGTAGGTGAGATGGTTGACGATTTCATAGTTAGTCTGGGTAAAAAAAGAGAAAAGTCCATCCAGTTCAACCATTGAAAAAAAAAAGTTATAATCCTACACCCACAGTTGATACGTAGTTCATATTTGGTCTTGCAGTTCCAGTGCGTTCCGGGTGCAGAAAAAAAAGTAGAATAGGCTGCGGTTTTTTTCTTCACAGAACTGTACTGGAATGCAGTAAAACGCATAAAAAATGCACATGCCTCTATTTAACGTGAAGAAAAAGAGAGGGGAAAAATGAACTGTAATGTGTCAAAAAAAGGCACCGAAACGCGTCAAACGCACCAGAACGCGTAAAAAACGCGCATGCAGAAATGCATCCAGAAATCATCTAGACTGCGTTTCTATAGTGTGAACTGGCCCTTAGAGGTCTACTTATAAAAAGTTAAAGCGGAGTTCCATTCAAAAGCAGAAGCTTTGCTTTTTTGCCTCCTTGCCCCCTCCACTGCCATATTTGGCACCTTTTGGGGGGGAGCAGGTACCTAGTTTTGACAGGTACCCGCTCTCATTTCTGGCAAAGTGAGCCGCAAGTACAGCCTGGTGCCCACAGTAGAGATGCCGTCGCCAGGAGAGAAGACTGTGAGGACACTGCTGAACCAATCAGGAAGTGCGGTGTGACTCGTGCATGCACAGTGGGCACCAGGCTGTGAAGCCACAAGCTGTCACAGCCTGGTGCCCATAGTAGAGATGCTGTCACCAGGAGAGAAGACCGTGAGGACACCTCTGGACCAATCAGGAAAAGCGGCGCAACTCGCGCATGCACAGTGGGCACCAGGCTGTGAAGCCACAAGCTGTCACAGCCTGGTGCCCACAGTAGAGATGCCGGCGCCAGGAGAGAAGACCGTGAGGACACCGCTGGACCAATCAGGAAAAGCGGCGCAACTCGCGCATGCACAGTGGGTACCAGGCTGAGAAGCCGCAAGCTGTCACAGCCTGGTGCCCACAGTAGAGATGCCATCACCAGGAGAGAAGACCGTGAGGACACCGCTGGACCAATCAGGAAAAGCGGCGCAACTCGCGCATGCACAGTGGGCACCAGGCTGTGAAGCCACAAGCTGTCACAGCCTGGTGCCCACAGTAGAGATGCCGGCGCCAGGAGAGAAGACCGTGAGGACACTGCTGGACCAATCAGGAAGTGTGGCGTGACTTGCGCATGTGCAGTGGGCACCAGGCTGTGAAGCCGCAAGCTGTCACAGCCCAGTGCCTACAGTAGAGATGCCGGCGCCGTGGAGTATAGAAGGGACCACGCGGGTGAGAACATCGCTGGACCCCAGGACAGGTAATTGTGTGTTTATTAAAAGTCAGCAGACAGTTTTTGTAGCTGCTGACTTTTAATAAACACAAAAACGGCTGGATGCCTCTTTATCTGGATGTCTGTGACATGCATTCGCCCAGCGGGTGACAAATGTTTTTAATAAAGTGATTTTCTATGATTGTCCTCTCCATCTATTGGCCGCATTGTGGCATTTTCCTGACTGAGGTCATTCAGGAAAAACATTGCATTTTGCCCACTAGATGGTGCTGATGATCATAGGAAAATGAAGTTCCTTACACTACAGGTTGAGGTGAGATGTGGGTACATCATGGAACACCTTCCAGGAGAAGGCAGAGGTTTGTGGCATTCCTGCTTCAGGTAGAAGAACAGGTTCTGTCTTTAAGAAGAGAAAGCAGCTCTGGAAATCCTAATGGAAGTGAGGTTGGAGATCGTGGACCCAACCTTCAGAGAGGAAAGACCTTTGCAACCGGCAGAAGGTGGCTTCACATTAGTGGACATAGTAGGACAGGTAAAAAGAATTGTGGTCATCTCAAAATGTGACAAGGACCTGGTTCAAGGACTTTTTTTCAAGGGTGTTTCTAGGATTGTAAACAACCTCGAGAACCTTCAGGCCCCCGAAATAGAGCGGTAATAGTAGGAGGGGCTTATACTGGCATAATTAACCTCTTCCCGTCCAGCCCATGTCGATAAACGGCCAGACGGGAGTGCTGCCGATGTGGGTGGATGTTTCTAAACATCCCCTGCATCCATTGCCTGTGCGTGTTCTTTGGGAGCGCACGGCATTGCGATCAGTGCCCGCAGTGTCTGGAGGAACACCGATCGTTGTACGGGACCTCTGCGTGAGGTCCCGATCATGTGATCACTGATTGGTCAGTTGAAAAACTCACGTTTTTAATGTGACTTTACACAGCTAACGTTACCAGCGTTATCAAAACACCCTGTGTGCATGGAGCCTTAAGATGCAGCAACAGAACCTGATGCTGATAAAAAAAAAATGCACAAAGAATAAAAATACAATATGGGAACAGCAGTAATGCAGAAGTGTTGTAAAATTAACACACTGACAGCACAATACCGCACTACACTGTCTCATAACACATCAATAACTGTCAGGAACAGATTTGCCAATAGTGGTGGGACTCACCTGCCTTGTGGGCTGCAGTACCAGGGCTGGCCAGCGGGTGCTCTCAACAACCAGAGGCTCACTTTGGCAATTAGCCATCACCTGGGGCTGATTGCAGGAGGTGTATTTAAGGGATGGCCAGACCTGCAGTCAGTGCCTTGTTGTACTGTTTGCTTGGCCCTGGTTTCCTGATCCTGTTTCTGCCTGTCCTGACGCTGCCTGAACTCTGCCTGTACTGACCTCGGCTAGTCCTGACCACTCTCCCGCCTGCTCCTGGTACTCCGTTTGCTACCGACCCGGCCTGCCTGACTACTCTTGTATCATATGTTTGTTATCTGTTGGAGGTTTGGTTCAGTTTGTTTGCACTGTGTTATGTTTAGTTTTGCACTGCGTTTGTATTGTTAGTCTCAATAAATTATTTTATTTACTATATCTGAAGCCTGCGTTTCCCTGTGTCAGTCCACACACTTCTGGTCATACTCGCATCCCTGACACTAACTATCCTCGCCTATCTAACTCCACCAACACACTATGCAAGGTTGTTGTGTAAGCAGCCTTATATAGTGTGGGGCGTGGACTTAGCCCCTGAACCATGATTGGCCAAAGCCACCGAAACTTTGGCCAATCGTGGCCCTTTCTTGTGAACTCAGCTGTGAATGGCCAATTGCACCTTACCTGTGATCAGGAGCAATGCTTTGACCAATCCCAATGCGGGCATTGTATTGTGGGCCGCACGGGCGAACTTCCTGCCGAACGCCCTTACCGTTCCAGTGTTCGACTCGAACATGTAGCCCATCCCTACTCCTAAATGGTACACATTTAGAAGATATTCATTTTACTTGCAGGTAAATTTATTCAAGAAGAGTTTACTACCACTGAAAGACTTATTTTGGGACTTTATATGAGTTATATGTGATATATACATTTTTTATTATTTAATAATTTTTTTTGGGCACTGTTTTACTAGCACAATCTTTTTGTTTTATCACCTGCACCTTATGAATATAGGGTAGATTTTGCAGCTGGTATATTTATAATTATTTTTTTTCTATAATTTTATTTTCTGTGTTCACTTTATTGTGAGATATATTTTTGTGGCACCATCTATATTTATCTGTATATACCACCAAAAGACGAAAACAAAATTTTTACAGTTAAAAAGAACGTAATATAAAACCTAAAAACACTCCTGTAGGTCAAAATGACTTTCCGAAAGTAGATATTTAGCATTCCTACAGCTCTACAGAGGAAAATGTTTATCTCTTCTACAGCTCAATTAACTAGAAATATCTTACCTATAAAATACATGAAATTTAATCATATGGTTATATCGTAGATTGTAAGCTCCCAGGATCAGGGCCCTCCTAACCCTCTTGTATTGAACTGTATGATTGCTGTATTTTCTCCCGTCATATTGTGAAGTGCTGAGCAAACTGCTGGTGCTATAGAAATCCTGTATAATAATATCTCAGCTATATTCAACACTCATTTAGTATGCATCCCTCAAGGCGAGTTCTGTAAGAATGATGAAATATTCCAGGAGCATGTCAGGACCTGCATCACCTGCTAGTGGCACTGTGCTTCCCAGAGTGGAAAGTTGTATTTCCAATGTCCACCAACCGGTGTCTCCCATAAGCCAGCAGTTTCTAGTAATCAGTCTCCACCTGATGCTGGCTACTGGATGGGTATTTAATTCCTCCTTTGCTAGTACACTTTGCGGCAGTGCTTTGCTTTGCCTTCTGCCAGATACTAAGTGCTGTTCGTCATGCTCCTGATCTAGCTCTTGTACCCTGCTACTTTTTTTTTTTTTTTTAGTTTCAAGATGTTTTTATTGAATTTGAGAAAAAAGTGTTGTATCTTAGGTACAACAACGTAGAAACAAAGCAAAAAATGACTTCAGAAAATCATGAGTACAACACCAGGGGAGCACAGAATATAATGAGGGGGGGATAGGAAAGGAGGTATGACCATGTTGCCACTAAGATGAAGTATATAAAAAGTATATTTGTGGTTACATGTTAACAACATTCCTATAATTGGAAAGACATGGATTCCAGGAACTCTATAAGAGTTTTCCATATGACTTCAGAAAATCATGAGTACAACACCAGGGGAGCACAGAATAAAAGGAGGGGGGATAGGAAAGGAGGTATGACCATGTTGCCACTAAGATGAAGTATACAAAAAGTATATTTGTGGGTACATGTTAACAACATTCCTACAGTTGGAAAGACATTATTATTATTATACAGTGTTTATATAGCGCCAAAGGGTATGCTCAGCGCTGTACAGTAGCAGGGGGACAGAACATGAGACAAGACAGTAACAATACACTACACGAGGGGTTCGAGGGCCCTGCTCTTTCGAGCTTACAATCGAGGAGGGAGGGGAAGGTGATACAGGAGGAGATAGCTGTGGGGGATGGAGTGGTGGGTGGAGTGGAGGAGGTTAGTTGTTAGGTGAAGTTGGGGTAGGCTTCCCTGAAGAGGAGGGTTTTCAGGATGCGCCTGAAGGTGAGGAGGGTAGGTGACAGTCTGATGGATTGGGGTAGGGAGTTCCAGAGGATGGGGGAAGTCCTGGAGAAGTCCTGCAATTGGGCGTGGGAGGAGGAGACCAGGGAGCTAGAGAGTAGGAGGTCCTGTGAGGAGCGGAGAGCACGGGTAGGGTAGTATCTGGGTATCAGGTCAGTTATGTAGTTCGGGGCGGCATTGTGAATGGCCTTGTAGGTCAGGGTTAAAGACATGGATTCCAGGACCTCTATAAGAGTTTTCCATATATCAAGGTCAAAGATAATGGATAAATTGGCAATGTGCAACTAGAATGGCCCCAACGCAGAAACAGGTCTGTGGTAGGTCTTCATCACTTTGAGGCAGTATGCCCAAGAACTGAACCTCAAAGGTATGTTATCTCTGACCTGTACACTATCTTTCACATGCATGTTTCCGCCAGGGGAGGGACTGGCTTGTCGGGCATGGAAGTCACACCACACAGATCCACATGCGAATTGCTAAGGAACGCACAGCACATTCCTTTGCGATTCAGCTTCGGGCATGGTTTGAACCAGCCCTTCATGTTTCTGTACAAGAAAATGTGTGTAAAATCAGATCTAGATAGTAGATCTTCATCATATCTTCACAATATCTCCAGAGATATCTCCATATCTTCACAATATCTCCAGAGATATCTCCATATCTTCACAATATCTCCAGATCTTCAAGATATCTCCAGGGGGCTATGACCGGTGGTGGCACTGCTTGTAAGAGGAGGGTACTTCCCTCCATAGTTGGTGGACATGTCCTCGTCTCTCAGATTTCTGGAAAAAAGGGGCATGGAATACCTCTTCAGATGATGGGGGGATATGCTAGCATTCATACCACTTGCTATACAGGGATTTTTTTTCTCACAGAAAAGGTGCAGGAACTCACCCCCCTCCCCTAGGTCATGCCTGTTCCTGCCCCCTACCCACCCCTAGAACCACCCCTTAGGACCGACCCTGGTCTCCACCCCTGCACACCTAGCACCGCCCTTTTAAAGAACAGGGAACCAAGTATAATTTGGGGGGCTGTACAAGTAATTTGTATGGAATTCGTTCATAAAAAGCAATGTAATAAAATGTGCAAAACATTAGAAATATCCACCACTTAACAAAATAAGCTCAGAGGCACTTCCAGCCCATATCTAGCAAGAGACAGCCCCATTTGCAGCAAAAGACAGTCCCCATATCCAGCAAGAGACAGGCCCAATATCCAGCAAGAGACATCCCCAATATCCAACAAGAGACAGCCTGATATACAGGACATAAACAGCCCAATATCCAGCAAGAGACAGCGTGATATCCAGCAAGAGATATCTCCATGTCCAGCAAGAGACAGCCCCAATATCCAGCAAGAAACAGTCCCCATATCCAGCAAGAGACAGTCCCCATATCCAACAAGAGGCAGCCCTAATTTCCAGCAAGAGGCAACCCCAATATCCAGCAAGAGACATCCCCAATATCCAGGAAAAGACAGCCTGATATCCAGCAAATAGACAGCCTGATATCCAGCAAATAGACAGCCCAATATCCAGCAAGAGTCAGCCCCAGTATCCAGCAAGAGATATCCCCATATCCAGCTCCATATTCAGCAAAAGACATCCCCAATATCCAGCAAGAGACAGTCCTCATATCCAGCAAAGAGATAGCCCAATATCCAGCAAGAGGCAGCCCCAATATCCAGCAAGAGGCAGCCCCAATATCCAGCAAGAGGCAGCCCCAATATCCAGCAAGAGGCAGCCCCAATATCCAGCAAGAGGGACACACACCACAGCCCATGGCGACTAGCTAACTGAGGCGTGCACCATCTGTGACTTGGGGTAAAGAGGGAATGAGGGGAACTTTGAGCATATAAGACTGCCCGTGATACATTTTCACAGCCTGCACTACCTTTGGCCACCACTAGAGGGAGACCCCAATCCAGCTGTCTGTCCACACACAGGCAGATATGAATCTTAGATACAATCTGGTGCAATCTAAGGGTTGGGAAGCAGTCTAGCAATTGGCGCACCCTTCTAGGATTCCTCCAGCTATCCTACAAGCTAGAACCCCGGTGTTAATCACTCTTCCACTGTCCACACACCCCCACACCAGACGCAGAACAAACGGTAGCTTGCCACCACCCAACAGTTTGTTCGCAGACTGGTCTGCTGGGCCACCACACACAGATATCTCCATCTGGCAGATATGCTACTTTACAATGTGCATGCAATCTGCCAACATGCAGTACAATTGCATACAGCTAGGCAATGAACTTAGACCAAGCACATAGACACTACAATACAATCTCTCCACAGATATGAACCCGAGCTTAGTACACAGAAGTCACTTATTAATTTTATGATTTAATATCCCAAAAGTGGGCGGTGAATAAAATATGTACAAAGAAATACAGTTACAGAAAATACAAAAAGACACACAATTGACTATTCACTATGAAATAAAAAGGGAATAAAACCAGAAATAAAACTTTTACCAAGATTTATTCTGCAACTGGAGCAAGTCAGAGAAAGTCAGCGATTTGCCAGTCAAATAAAACCGCCTCTGAGCGAATCATCCCGTCCATATCTCAGGGACCTCAATTTATTGAAATATGGATGTGTGCTGGACTTTAGCCCTTGGCCAATCAACCCTGGGGAGTGTTCCTGTACCAGCCCACAGGACGTTCTGTGTTCTGAAGTGCCCAGTCTTGAATGGGCCAGAAATGGTTCTGATCACTGGGTCAGGGATAGGATTTCTGACACCAGCGCATCAGTCCGATCGTGACAATACCAATCACTGTTCAGCTGTTGTAATCAGGCTCTATATAACAGTTTTAGGTGTTTCTCTGGGATTCTGCAGAGGCTACAAATACACTTTTACATGTAGATGTATCCTACAGTGTGTCCAATCAGAAGGAATTATTTCCATCTCTCTGCAACTAATATTTTAGCTTTTATGAGAGATAAAATAGATTCCTCTGATCTGTGGATATAAATAAGAGCTGGCAGACCTTTTGGAGCCCTCTTCTGGTCCCCTGCGGTTTTTTGAAGCCGAAATGGCTAGAACTCTTCTTTTAGATTTCAAGAAGGTGGAAAACTCTGGCTACATGGGTGACAACATTGTATTGGCATCCAGGTGACACCTCCAGCCTAGAAGTTGCTCTGTCTTTTCAGATGCTAATTGGTGAACTTATGTCTGACTGAATACTGAATACTTATCCATCATAACACGGAACTAAACTTGATTTACGATTACATATTTCTATAGATCACATCTCAACTACTCTACTGTGGCTTCTCAACTAGAACATACATTGGGTGTGCTCCGGAAGCGTTGAGTGGATTTTTTGGCAGGAGGAGAGCTGCACCAGGGGAAAGTACTGTCCTCTTCCAGTCAGTGGACCACTGACAACTACCAGGTCCATCTGCAATGTAGCTCTGTACATCTGTCTAACCTTGGCAGCACATTGCAGATCTCCAAACTTTATAATACCCTCCTCCCAGATATAGAAATCACCCCAACCAGGGGCGGACTGACCATTTGGAAACTCAGGCACTGCCCGAGGGCCCGGGGTCAGTAGGGGGCCCCATGAGATGCCCCTGGTACCTTTTTCATAGGCTTTTTTGAGATTGGGCAAGGACACAGGGGCCCCATGATCCTCTATTGCCCAGGGGCCCAATGAGTTGTCAGTCCGTCCCTGACCCCAACTGAGTACCTATTCGAAACATGGTCTGTTCATTATGAACATGCTAAGCCTCAGATAGGTACTTGATATCCACTTTCAAACCGGCAATAGTACATATATGTCCTTGGTTGGGAGTGGAATACCGGGGTGATGGCTGCAGCAATGTGCCAAAACCCTGGTACTGTTTTGTACTGTTTGGTACTGTGGTGGATTCCCAGCTAGATCACTTTTAGGAGCAGTGGAAGAAGACATCCCACCGCTTTCTGGTGGTTTTTAGGCTTACCTAGAAGATTGGTGAGCCTGAGATCCTATATGAGGATCGCGGCGGTTGGGCATTGAGATGAGTGAAGGAAAGATGGCCTCCACTCATCTCTAAGGCCTAGAAGGACCAGAGAGACTTTATTATGTCACTTCCAATTCCGGCTAAATGTAAACAAGGGCTTTTTTTTTTTTTTAAAGCATTAGATCAATGGGGTTCTTTTTATCCGATGCTTTACATTGTAGAGGAGAGATGTTGGGTCTTATTGGTCCCATATCGCTCCATAAAAAGGACCTGTCACTGCTTAGTTCTATCACAAGGGATGTTTACATTCCTTGTGACAGGAATAAAAGTGATTTTTTTTTTTTTTAAAGGGACAGTTTAAAAATAAAAAAAATAATAAAATAAAATTTTTAAAAATTAAAGCGTTCCCATCCCCCCATGCTCATGCGCAGTGGTGAATGCACACATATGTAAACGATGTACAAACCAGACATGTGATGTGTCACCACAAATTTCAGAGTGAGAACAATAATTCCAGCACTAGACCTCCTCTGTAACCCTAAACTGGTAACTTGCAACAAATTTTAAATGTCACCTATGGAAATTTTTAAATACCGTAGTTTGGCACCATTCCAGGAGCGTGACACGTTGGGTATCTAACATCTTCATATTTTACAAAAACATTGTTATATATTGTTGTTGTTTTTTTTTAAATAATTAATTAAAGTGTATTTTTTCAAAAAAATTGCGTTTGAAAAATCGCTGTGAAAATACTGTGTTACATATAAAATTGAAGCAACCATTATTTTATTCGCTAAGGCCTCTGCTACAAAAATATATATAATGTTTGGGGGTTCTAAGTAATTTTCCAGCAAAAAAGCATTGATTTTTACATATATGAGAGAATTGTCAGAATTGGCCCAGGAAGGAAGTGATATACAGGCAACTTTCTTCAACTCAATCACAGAAAACAGATCTGCTGATTTCAGACCCCTCTATCCCCCCTGATCTACACCCCAGGTATAATAGAATAGTATACAATTCCTATGACTGGTCCAGTGGAACCAAAATTTATATGTAGTGGTGGCTTTCTCCTCCATTTAGTCTCAAAAATGAAATCCAGCCTAGAAATCTTTTCATCCCTTTGGCCTTGAGAGTATTCTTGTTCAGGCCAAACAGAAGAGCATTTGTATGACTCTGAGAAAAGGACAGCTGTTTTTTTCTGAGAGAACAAAGAGTGACCTCACCAGAGTGACACACTGGGAGCAAGGCTGGAAACAGGCTGGGAAAAACTGGGAATAAAGCTGGGAACAAGCTGGAAGATACTGGGAACTGGCTGGGACACACTAGGAGCAAGAATGGGAACAGGCTGGGACACACTGCGGGCAAGGCTGGGAATAAGCTGGGACTTACTGGGAACAAGGCTTTGAACAGGCTGGGACATACTGGGAACAAGACTTGAAACAGACTGGGACATACTGGAAACAAGGCTGGGACATACTGGGAACAAGGCTGGGACATACTGGGAACAAGGCTTTGAACAGGCTGGGACATACTGGGAACAAGGCTTGAAACAGGCTGGGACATACTGGAAACAAGGCTGGGAACAATCTGGGACATACTGGGAACAAGGCTTGGAACAGGCTGGGACGCACAGAAACAAGGCTGGGAACAAGCTGAGACGTACTGGGAACAAGGCTGGGAACAGGCTGAGACACACTGGGAACAAGGCTGAGACACACTGGGAGCAATGCTGTGAACAAGCTGGGACATACCGGGAAACACTGGAAACAAGGCTGCGAACAAGCTGGGACATACTGGGAACACGGCTGGGACACAATGGAAACAAGGCTGGGAACAAACTGGGACATACTGGGAGCAAGGCTGGGAACAAGCAGAGATACACTGGGGACAAGGCTGAGACACACTGGGAGCAAGGCTGGGAATAAGCTGGGACATACTGGGAACAGGCTGGGAAACACTGGAAACAAGGCTGCGAACAAGCTGGGACATACTGGGAGCAAGGCTGGGAGCAAGCTGGGACATACTGAGAACAAGGCTGGGAACAGGCTGGGACACACTGGTAGCAAGGCTGGGAACAGGCTGGGACACACTTGGAGCAAGGCTGAGAACAAGCTGAGACACACTGGGAACAAGGCTAGGAACAAGCTGGGACATAGTGGGAGAAAGGCAGGTAACAAGCTGGGACATAGTGGGAGAAAGGCAGGTAACAAGCTGGGACATAGTGGGAGAAAGGCAGGTAACAAGCTGGGACATAGTGGGAGAAAGGCAGGTAACAAGCTGGGACATAGTGGGAGAAAGGCAGGTAACAAGCTGGGACATATTGGGAACAATGCTGGGAACAGGCTGGGACACACTTGAAGCAAGGCTGAGAACAAGCTGAGACACACTGGGAACAAGGCTAGGAACAAGCTGGGACATAGTGGGAGAAAGGCAGGTAACAAGCTGGGACATAGTGGGAGAAAGGCAGGTAACAAGCTGGGACATAGTGGGAGAAAGGCAGGTAACAAGCTGGGACATAGTGGGAGAAAGGCAGGTAACAAGCTGGGACATAGTGGGAGAAAGGCAGGTAACAAGCTGGGACATAGTGGGAGAAAGGCAGGTAACAAGCTGGGACATAGTGGGAGAAAGGCAGGTAACAAGCTGGGACATAGTGGGAGAAAGGCAGGTAACAAGCTGGGACATAGTGGGAACAATGCTGGGAACAGGCTGGGACACACTTGAAGCAAGGCTGAGAACAAGCTGAGACACACTGGGAACAAGGCTAGGAACAAGCTGGGACATAGTGGGAGAAAGGCAGGTAACAAGCTGGGACATAGTGGGAACAATGCTGGGAACAGGCTGGGACACACTTGGAGCAAGGCTGAGAACAAGCTGAGACACACTGGGAACAAGGCTAGGAACAAGCTGGGACATAGTGGGAGAAAGGCAGGTAACAAGCTGGGACATAGTGGGAACAATGCAGGGAAATAGGCTGGGACACACTGGGAGCAAGGCTGGGACATACTGGAAATAAGGCTGGAATATACTGGGAAAAAAGCTGTTAATAGGCTGGGACACACTGGGAACAAGGCTGGGAACAAACTGGGACATACTGTGAGCAAGGCTGGGAACAGGCTGAGACATACTGGGAACAAGGCTGGGAACAGCTTGGGACACACTGGGAACAAACTGGGACATACTCTGAACAAGACTGGGACAAACTGGGAACAAGGCTGCAAAAAGGCTGGGACATACTGGGAACAAGGCTGGGAACAAGCTGTGACATACTGGGAACAAGGTTGGGAACAAATTGTGACATACTGTGAACAAGGCTAGGAACAAGCTGAGACACACTGGAAACAAGCTGGGACATACTGGGAACAAGGCCAGGAACAAGCTGGAACATAGTAGGAACAAGGCTAGGCACAAGCTGGGACACATTGGGAGCAAGGCTGGGAACAAGCTGGGACATAGTGGGAACAGGCTGGGACACACTGGGAGCAAGGCATGGAACAAGCTGGGACATACTGAGAACAAAGCTCGGAATAGGCTGGGACACACTGGGAACAAGACTGGGAACAAACTGGGACATACTGTGAGCAAGGCTGGGACACACTGGGAACAAGGCTGGGAACAAACTGACATACTGGGAACAAGGCTGGGAACAGGCTGAGACATACTGGGAACAGACTGGGACACACTCGGAACAAGGCTGGGAACAAACTGGGACATACTGGGAACAAGGCTGGAAACATTCTGGGACACACTGGGAACAAGGCTGGAAACAGGCTGAGACATACTGGGAACAAGGATTGGGACAAACTGTGACATACTGGGAACAAGCTGGGACATACTGAAAACAAGGCTGGGAACAAGCTGGGACATACTGAAAACAAGGCTGGGAACAAGCTGGGACACACTAGGAACAAGCTGAGATATGCTGGGAACAAGGCTGGGACACACTGGGAACAAACAGACATACTGTATGTCAAGGCTAGGAAAAAGCCGGGACATACTGGGAACAAGGCTGCGAACAGGCTGGGACATACTGGGAACAAGGTCAGGAACAAACTGGGACATACTGGGAACAAGGCTGCGAACAGGCTGGGACATACTGGGAACAAACTGGGACATACTGGAAACAAGGCTGGGAACAAATTGGGACATACTGGGAACAAGGCTGGGAACAGGCTGGGACATACTAGGAACAAGGCTGGGACATACTGGGAACAAGCCTGGGAACAGGCTGGGACATACTAGGAACAGGCTGGGACATACTAGGAACAAGGCTGGGACATACTGGGAACAAGCCTGGGAACAAACTGGGACATACGGGGAACAAGGCTGCGAACAGGCTGGGACATACTAGGAACAAGGCTGGGACATACTGGGAACAAGGCTGCGAACAGGCTGGGACACTGGGAACAATAGGATTGCTAGTGAATACAAGAGGCATAGGAAAAGACTTAATGAGAATGCAGGGTGGTCCGGCTGCTAGCACAAGAATGCATCACATAAACCTTGAGCGACCCACACACTGAACCCTTAAGACAGGCCATTTCTGTGACTGGACAGAATCTGGTAGTTGCACACACAGAGGGAATAAACAATGCTGGAGGATGGAATAGATGAGCGTGACTTCATATGATCATCGGCCCAGTCTAGTGGAGCTGGGAATCCCCAATTGACAGCTGAATGGGCTGGGAAGGCATATGTCACCAGATTTTGAAATGCCTACAGCCACTGGCTCCCTATAGACCAGCCTGAGCGGGAAGCTGACACATTCAGTAGAAGTAATATTGGTGCAAGCAGATGTTGTTGGTTTCCCTTACATCGGTGACCAATAAGAGAAGGATCCCCTTATATCAGTAGACAGTGGGAGAAGGAGATGTTTACATTGTTATGAAACCGTTGTTACTGAGAGACAGAAACTATTCATTGCTGAAGGAACCCCTAGAAACCTTTGGAGGAACACTGGCTGAGAAAGACTAGACTAGGCAGTCATATACACTTCTCAAAAAAATTAAAGGAAGACTTTGAAAACCCATCAGATCTCAATGGGGAAAAATCTCCTGCTGGATATCTATACTGATACGGACGGGGTAATGTGTTAGGAACGTAAGGATGCCCCATTGTTTGATGGAAATGAAGATGATCGACCTACAGAGGACTGAATTCAAAGACATGCCGAAAATCAAAGTGAAAAAAATGTTGCAGCAGGCTAGTCCATTTTGCGGAAATTTCATTGCAGCAACTCAGAATGGTCCTCAGTAGTTTGAATGGCCCCCATGTGCTTGTGTGCATGCCTGACAACGTCGGGGCATGCTCCTCATGACACGACGGATGGTGTCCTGGGGGATTTCCTCCCAGATCTGGACCAGGGCAAAACTGAGCTCCTGGACAGTCTGAGGTGCAAGCTGACGGCGTTGAATGGACTGAAACATGATATCCCAGAGGTGTTCTTTTGGATTTAGGTCTGGTGAGCATGGGGCCATTCACTGGTATCAATCCCTTCATCCTCCAAGAACTGCCTGCATACTCTCGCCACATGAGGCTGGGCATTGTTGTGTACCAGGAGGAACCCAGGACCCACTGCACCAGGAGGAACCCAGGACCCACTGCACCAGCGTAGGGTCTGACAATGGGTCCAAGGATTTCATCCCAATACCTAAAGGCAATCAGGGTGCCATTGTCTAGGCTGTAGAGGTCTGTGCGTCCCTCCATGGATATGCCACCCCAGACCATCACTGACCCACCACCAAAACGGTCATGCTGAACGATGTTACAGGCAGCAGAACGTTCTCCACGGCTTCTCCAGACCCTTTCATGTCTGTGACATGTGCTCAGGGTGAACCTGCTCTCATGATCATTGACACTCCACGAGGTGAGATCTTGCATGGTGCACCAGACCTAGGGAGACTGACAGTTGTTTTATGTTTCTTCCATTTGCGAATGATTGCACCAACTGTTGTCACCTTCTCACCAAGCTGTTTGGCGATAGTTTGGTAGCCCAGTCCAGCCTTGTGTAGGTCTACAATCTTGTCCCTGACATCCTTGGACAGCTCTTTGGTCTTTGCCATGGTGGAGAGTTTGGAATCGGATTCTTTGATTGCTCCTGTGGACAGGTGTCTTTTATACAGGTAACAAAATGAGATTAGCAGCACTCCCTTTAAGAGACTGCTTCTAATCTCAGCTTGTTACCTGTATGAAAGACACCTGGTAGCCAGAAATCCTGCTGAATGATAGGGGATCAAATACTTATTTCCCTCATGAACATGCAAATCGGTGCATCATTTGTTAGACGCATTTCTTTTGAATTTTTTGTTGATATTCTGTCTCAGTGTTACAATACACCGAACATTCGATTTTTAGACCGATCATTTCTTTGTGAGGGGCAAACATTCAACATCAGCAGGGGATCAAATATGCATTTCCTTCACTGTAACCTTTATTCAAATATATAAAAAATGTACGCTCAGCTGTAATGAATGCCTATTGGAGTGGAATGTACTGCGCATAACAATATGACTGGATACCATTGCAATTATTTCCCTTACATCCAAATGGTTAATAACACCAGACCAAATCAAATACCATGCCGGTTTAGATGAAGTGACGGCATACAAGGAAGTACTGTAGTTTGATCATAAGCCTATCAGCTTGAATATATAATCTCTGTTAAGGAAATGGAGTTCCCCCCATGGACAAAAATAATTAGATAGTATAATATATCTTGCTACAGATATGTAATATGGGTACACTCATCCACGGGCTTAGATTTCAGCCTCTCATGGGTGAGCCCCATACATCACCATATCCACCAAAAGTACCTCACTGTCTTGAGGAATGCAAAGGATGCACTATAAAACGCAGTACAGACCTCTACAAAAAAGGGGGGGAGAGGAGTGAATACCATGTGCATTAAAAAAGTGCTCCCAAAGAAACTTTACATGTTTTGCTCCAGATAACAGAGCTTCGTCAGGAGTATACAGAATTAAAATAGGTCACATAGTGGCTGGAAGTTGTGCTAAGCTGCACACGGTGGCAAAATGGTACCTATCGTTTGTTTCACTTCTACATATAGAGATGCCCATTGAAATGGCCCCCGCACATGCTCAGTTCCTCAACAGACACCATTTTGTAGACAAAATACTGCACATGCTCAGTACCTCAATAGGCGCCATCTTGTGGACAAAAAACAACACCACAGCAGCACATCAGTACACAACACAATAGACACTGCTGGTGCTCTCAAATACTGTTAATGCCCCACTAATTAAGGGCCAAAATTACAGTTCATACCATTATATAGCATTTATGAATCAAAATAAAACAAAAAGCACAGAATCCCTTATCAAACCTAACAGCTTAAGGTGACAGAATGAAATGAACATCCCTCAAGTCAGTTTGTCCCCTGCGTTTCATATCATGGATTATGAAGATATTGGTTTTAACTCAGAGTCCGCCCCGAGATCCCTCCCTAAACAGAGTATTGGCCAGTTACTCAAAGGCACCCCCTGCTGGGGGACTTTAAAAAAGCACAGGCTGTAGGTCTGAGGCTAAGCAAGAGTCATCTCCTAATTTTAACATCGTAACAGCAGGAGATCAAAGACCCTTTCCGCTCTGCAACTTGGATCTGCTTACCTTAAGGCTGAACATGGCAAGTAACTTAACCTTTTAACTTCTCCCTGTTATCTTTGTGCTGAGCTGTTTTCTATGTATATATAAATATATACCTTAGTTACATTTTCTTTGTAAATATTTTATTGCACCTGTTTGACTCTTTTAGTAATAAATCTTTCTTTCTGAAAGTGTTAAACTGTTTCTAAGCGCTTACTTGCAATTCACAAATTCCTGCCTTTTGAAGAGATGCTACTGTGTTTGTTTAATCTCCTGCCCAATCGGCCTGCAGTGACCGTATTGGACAGGAGACTTTTCAACCATTACAGTGTATATTGGATAAAGAGAGTTTCCCCTTTCTCTGTACAAAAAGGGGTCGTGGCAGTGAAGGGTTAGTTGCGTAATTAACCTGACCCAGTAACAAGCGCTTTCAGGCTGCCGGTGCGTAGATTGCGTTCCATTAGCTGGACAATCGTTGTGCAGGGCGCAGTTGAGTGTGGCATTGTTACGCACGTCGCATCGCGGTTTTAGATTGGCCGGTCCTTTGGTCACGAGTTTGGTGAGAAGGTCTGGGGTCTGACGCCGCGGGCGTGACGTAGTATTGTTGGTCGCAGTCGTGCGATTGTCGCATGTTGAGGGTGGCGATCGGGCAACCGTGACAACACCCAAAAGGAACAAAGGTAAATCCTTTATTTAAACCATAAGGTGCCCTTCAGCCTAAACAGAAAATCATTTTGCTTCAAGTTTCAAAAGACATTTATCTAGGTCTCTTTTTCTAGGACCCAGATCATATTTGTCAATAATCCAAAAGTTTAAGAGGTCAGGCTTACCATCTTGTTTTAGTATCATATGTCTTGCTACTGGTCTATCCTTGTTTTGAGCAATATTGTTCACATGTTCAAGAATTCGTCTCCTAAAGGGGCAAATTGTTTTTCCTACATGTATTAGGGGGAATGGGAATTTGAAAGCATAAATCACCCCCTCTGTGCCGCAATTATAGAAATCTCTATTTTAATAATCTCCCCATTTTTAGGATTAACAAACTCCTTGGTATTGCTCAAGAAAGTACATGCCTTACGGTGACCACACCTGAAACTACCTTTTGGTTTCTCAGGTAGCCAAGTGTATTTCATTGATGTTTTAGAGGTTTTTTCTAGATGACTATGTACTAACATGTCTCTCAAATTCCTATTCCATCTGTAGGTTACCTTGGGATCTTTAGATAGGATCTGTGATAGATATTTGTCCTCATGCAAAATGTTCAAATATCTCTTTATGATGTTGAAAATCTGCCGATTGATTTGAATATTTACCTATGATACGCATGCCTTGTTGGTCATCCACTTTTATGGTTTTCTGACCCAAAAGAGATTCTCTTGGAACCCCTTTCACTTTCTCATAGGATTTCATCAAATCAGTCTTATGATAGCCTCATCTCATAAATCTGTCAAACAATTTTTGACTCTCCTTTTGGAATGCCCCTTCTGTTGAGCAATTTTTTCTTTGCTCTCATAAATTGACCAGTGGGAATTCCCCTTTTCAAGGCTGCTGGATGTGAAGTTTCCCAATGTAACAGACTATTCGTGGAGGTTGGTTTTCAATAGAATTGTTCTATTAACCAATTCAATACCTTCCTGCCCAGGCCATTTTTCAGGTTTCAGCGCTCTCACACTTTGAATGACAATTGCACGGTCATACAACACTGTACCCAAACTAAAATTTTATCATCTTCTTCACTCAACTAGAGCTTTCTTTTGGTGGTATTTAATCACCGCCGGGGTTTTTATTTTTTGCTAAATGAACAAAAAAAGACCAAAAATTTTGAAAAAAATAATGGTTTTTCTTTGTTTCTGTTATAAAAGTTTACAAATAAATAATTGTTCTTCATAAATTTAGGCCGAGATGTATTCTACTACATGTCTTTGGTGAAAATAACCCAAATTAGGATGTATTATTTCGTTTGTAGGAAAGTTATAGAGTTCACAAACTATGGAATATATCTGAATATTGATCAATCCTGAAGTACTGACAGCCAATCTAATTTCTTGAGGTCCAAGAATGTCAGAACAGTACAGATATCCCCCAAATGACCCCTTTTTGTAAAGTAGACAGTCCGACGTACTTCATAAGAGGCATGGCGAGTTTTTTGAAGTTGTATTTTTTTGTCATAATTTTTCGGAAAATTAAAAAATTAAAAAAATATTATTTTCACTATTTTTTTTTTTACATACTCTCACCAGTGCAGTACAGCATCATCATATAACTGGCATGGTGGTGAACAGGGACACTGACTGGTGACAGTATGAAAAAAAAATATATATATTTTTTATTACATTTTTTTAAAGATTATTTTTTCATATTTTACTATGACCAAAGTAGTACAATGTTACCATAGTAACATTGTACTACTTTGGGGAAGTGATCAGTATTTTTTTTTTTTATTACACAATTTGCTTATAGCAAAGAATTACTTTGCTATAAGCAAGCATTTACCTGAATGACATCGATTCATTCAGGGTTTTTTTTTTTTTTGTGCTTAGCTGTGATTTGGCCACAGCTAATCACATGACATGTGACATTCACAGCTAGACACTAGTATACAATGGCATGAATGAAGCCATCCATTGTATACAACTGTCATGTGACCTGCTGTGATTGGTCACAGCAGGTCACATGGTACCGGCAACAGGGGCCGATACTCAGATCTGTCACCGGCCGTGTCCGAGGTATACGGCCGGTGACAGATCGCGCCACTGCGCGACTCTGCAACCGCGCGAACTGCGCATGTGCGGGAGGATGCCAAATGGGGTACACCCCGGAAAGGTAATGCATTTTTGCGGCTGCCAAACGGCTATAGGCCAGGTGGCAAATGGTTAATATTGCCTCCTTCACCCCTTTTAATCTCCAAGTCCAAAAAATGTATGCTATCATAATTAATTTCACTCGTGAAGTACATCCCAATATTGTTTTGATTTAAGGTGGCTACAAATTCCACAAACAGATCCTTTTGACCCTGCCATAATATTATCACATCATCAATGAATCTTGCCCACATAAGAATGGGTGACATAAAACATTCTAGTTCTTCTACAAAGACCATAGTACACTCCCACCACCCAAGAAAGGGATTTGCATATGAAGGTGCACACGCTGAACCCATCACAGTTCCTCTGCAAACGTTGTGAATTTGGTGTGGTTCTCAAATAGTTTGCCTCTAGTTTCCAGAAAGGATTTACAAGCTTTTAGACCCAAGTCATGGCTGATATTACTATATAAAACCTCCACATCTGGACTAGCTAACCACACATCATCTTTCATTGTGAAATCTATTAGTCTGTTTAAAAAGTCTCGTGTATCTTTGATACACTGTATGAAGGTAAACTAAATACAAATGGACGCATGATACAATCTAGATCAGTGATTCCCAACCTTTTTTCAGTCAAGGCACCCTTGAAAATTTTGGACAGATCCGAGGCACCCTTGAAAATAATGAACAGTCCAGATGCACCCTTTAAAATTATGTAAAATCTTGAGGCACCTTTGAAAATTATGGACAGTCCCGAGGCACCCTTGAAAATTATGGACAGTCCCGAGGCACCCTTGAAAATTATGGACAGTCCCGAGGCACCCTTGAAAATTATGGACAGTCCCAAGGCGTTCTTTAAAATTATGGACAGTCGCGAGGCACCTTTGAAAATTATAGACAGTTCCAAAGCACCCTTGAAAATTATGGACAGTCCCGAGGCACCCTTGAAAATTATGGACAGTCCCGAGGCACCCTTGAAAATTATGGACAGTCCCGAGGCACCCTTGAAAATTATGGACAGTCCCGAGGCACCCTTGAAAATTATGGATAGTCCTGAGGCGTTCTTTAAAATTATGGACAGTCCCGAGGCACCCTTGAAAATTATGGACAGTCCTGAGGCGTTCTTTAAAATTATGGACAGTCCCAAGGCGTTCTTTAAAATTATGGACAGTCGCGAGGCACCTTTGAAAATTATGGACAGTTCCAAAGCACCCTTGAAAATTATGGACAGTCCCAAGGCACCCTTGAAAATTATGGACAGTCCCGAGGCACCCTTGAAAATTATGGAAAGTCCCGAGGCACCCTTGAAAATTATGGACAGTCCCAAGGCACACTTTAAAATTATGGACAGTCCCAAGGCACCCTTAAAAATTATGGAGTCCCGAGGCACCCTTGAAAATTATGGACAGTCTTGATGCACCCTTTAAAATTATGGACAGTCCCAAGGCACTCTTTAAAATTATGTTCAGTCCCGAGGCACCCTTGAAAATTATGGACAGTCCCGAGGCTCCCTTGAAAATTATGGACAGTCCCAAGGCACCCTTTAAAATTATGGACAGTCCCGAGGCACCCTTTAAAATTATGGACAGTCTTGAGGCACCCTTGAAAATTATGGACAGTCTTGAGGCACCTTTGAAAATTATGGACAGTCCCGAGGCACCCTTGAAAATTATGGACAGTCCCGAGGCACCCTTGAAAATTATGGACAGTCCCGAGGCACCCTTGAAAATTATGGAAAGTCCCGAGGCACCCTTGAAAATTATGGACAGTCCCAAGGCACACTTTAAAATTATGGACAGTCCCAAGGCACCCTTAAAAATTATGGAGTCCCGAGGCACCCTTGAAAATTATGGACAGTCTTGAGGCACCCTTTAAAATTATGTTCAGTCCCGAGGCACCCTTGAAAATTATGGACAGTCCCGAGGCTCCCTTGAAAATTATGGACAGTCCCAAGGCACCCTTTAAAATTATGGACAGTCCCGAGGCACCCTTTAAAATTATGGACAGTCTTGAGGCACCCTTGAAAATTATGGACAGTCTTGAGGCACCTTTGAAAATTATGGACAGTCCCGAGGCACCCTTGAAAATTATGGACAGTCCCGAGGCACCCTTGAAAATTATGGACAGTCCCGAGGCACCCTTGAAAATTATGGACAGTCCCGAGGCAGCCTTTAAAATTATGGACAGTCCCAAAGCACCCCGTTTTAAAATGGGGTGCCTCAAGACTGTCCATAATTTTAAAAGGGCGCCCCATTCTAAAATGTGAAAAACTATTCTAATAGTTTTATATAACGCAGCAACATCCACACATGTAGGACCCCCAACATTAGAGAGGATTTATTCTTCCAAAGCAAATACACTTTTTCACACTGGGACTGACTAGTATTCCAGTGTTTCTCTTCTAACTCAGTTTTTCTCCATCACTGAGCTAATGTGACCCCAGCACTGATTGAGAGGGGTGGGGGAGGATCAAGCTAGGATGCTGTGGAGGCAGCTGACACCCCCTTATCAACCGATGATGTCATTGGTTGTCAGGACGCTGGAGGCTAGAAGGTGATAATGGTGCACAATGAAAACCTGTGGCTTTGTGTAACTAGAAGGCAGGCTTCCACTCGCTGGAATGTATACATGTTTTGGGCAATTCTTAGACATGTTGCCAAGGCACCCCTGAAGAAACCTCAAGGCACCCCAGGGTGCCTGGGCACCCTGGTTGAGAAAGGCTGATCTAGATATTTGCTTGCTCCTTCTGTAAGATTGTTATTGCCGAGATAATAGGGGGGCCAAGAGGTTTTTCTTTATGTTTGTGTACCTTAGGTAAGGCATAAAAAGTCTCAATAGTTGGATGTGCATTCATAATGAAGGCACCTTCATCTTTGGAGAGGATCCCCTCTTCAACAGCCCTTTTCAAAATAAAGTTCAACTCACTCAAGTATTTGGTGGTTGGATCATTCTGAAGTATTTCATAGTTATCCTCATTGCTTTCATAACACATTTAATGTTCTGTCCATCAAGACTAAATTTCCCCCTTTGTCGGCTGCCTTTGTAACTACTTCTTTAGTACTGCGCAGATCTTCCAACGCCTTCCATTCAGAAAAAGTCATATTACATCATTTATTTTTCCTCTGCCTTCCTAACCATAAATCATTCAAATCTCTCTCAACCAATTTTACAAACAGTTGGATGCTGCTCCCCTGAGGGAATGGCGCGGTATAGGTATTCCTTGTTTTGAATGTGGAAAAAGGACCCCGTATTTCAGCATCCCCACTGTTGTTTTCAGCTTGTAATGATTCCAATACACTTCCATATCTCTAGATGTCAGACCCATCAGAGTATTAGATGGTTTGTCCTTATATTCCTTCAAAGCCAGTTTCCTGGAAAACAAAGGAGTTTCATTGACCTGATGCTACACTCTGATTAAAAAGTCTTCCTTTTGTTTTTTTGAGCAGTGTATTTCTGTCCCCCTTGGTGGGAGTGGAGGTGACCCCTCTATAAGGATCTACAGTCCATACACACAGAGCAGAAGGCCGGGGTCACACTACCAGACACTTCTTGGGGCTGCAGTTCCTCTGAGATCCACAAGGTGGTGATCAAAATTCTACCCAGACAGGAAGTCTCTATGGAAGATAGGAAGTGATGTCAGGTACAGACAGGAAGTGATGTCAGGTACAGACAGGAAGTGATGTCAGGTATAAATAGGAAGTTCAGGTGAGAGGTGAGTGGGGAGGAAGTAGAGAGGAGACGTTGGTGGAAGTGGCAGCAGAGGAGGTAATAAGATGTTATTTCCTATTTACACCCAGTAACCCCCCCCCGTCACGTCCGTCCTGTGCCTCCACGGTCACGTCCGTCCTGTGCCTCCACGGTCACGTCCGTCCTGTGCCTCCACGGTCACGTCCGTCCTGTGCCTCCACGGTCACGTCCGTCCTCTTCCCCCACGGTCACGTCCGTCCTCTTCCCCCACGGTCACGTCTGTCCTCTTCCCCCACGGTCACGTCTGTCCTCTTCCTCCACAGTCCTGTCAGTCCTCTTCCTCCATGGTCACGTCCGTCCTCTTCCTCCATAGTCACTGTGACGTCTTTTATCTCCAGCAGATGATGATACACACATATATAGTGTGGGAACCCAGATTAACCCCTTCAGGGGCACAACATTCCCCCACTTCCGGGGCCGGAACATTCTCCTCATTGTGGAGATGTCACCTTCTCCCTGGAGATGAGATGGACATACCTGGGTTGGGGGGAGACGGCTCCACAGAACGTAACTAAAGTTCAGGTGCTGAATCCGAACCCCCATTTATAAACAGTAGTGGCCATGTTTTAGATGAGATTGTCAGACAAATGGTTTGGGGGGGTTGGACACTGCCCTGGGGGGATATGTACCAAAACAAATAGATTTTTTCTGAAAATGTATTTGGCGAGGACCAGCAATTATTATAATTCTTACAGGGCAATGTGTGCTAATTAAACCCCCGCTTTTAACGCATATTGTTAGAAGTTTGTTTGCAGGCTGGTTGGTAAGTTAGCTGGGAATTTTTCTCTTGTATTGTTTGACATGCGTTGCTCTTCCATGTGCTCCTTGCTGTGAAGGCCAGTTATAGACTGGGCCAGTGGCCATTCTTTGTACTGTCAACATTAACTGCTTCCCGACCGCCCTAAATACTGCTATAGGGCAGCATGGGTGCACAAAATCACATAAATATATACGTGATTTTGCATCTCCAGGTAGGGAAAATTCACGGCCGTGGCTGTCAATCACCGGTTCCCTGGGCCAGTGGCCATTCTTAGTACTGTCAACATTAACCTCTTCCCGACTGCCCTATAGCAGAAATACTGCTGCAGGGCGGCACGGGTGCACAAAATCACGTATACAGGGTTTGAAAAAGCTGCTCGCCAAATGCGAGGAGAAATTCCTCTGTAGCGAGCACAGATGAAGCATGGAGCGACTGCACCTGCGCTCCAAGCCTCATTGTGAAGCCAAGTTCCAGTTTACAACTTCCGGTTTCTGTCTTCTGCGGCACCGCCACTGAGGGGACAGGTGCAGGAGAGGTCTGCTCTCCTCCGCTGAGAGGAGACACCCTCTCCACCGCCGCGGGGGACTCGGAGGGACTAGGAGTAAGTACTGTATACAACATGTCATATCACTATAATGGAGTACAGGGGAGGGGGGATATATATTACTGTGTACAGTTTTATATTTTGGACTCTATTCTAAAGAAAAATGTAATTTCATAAGCTTTAAGGGGGCGTGGTTGGGGGTGGGGGTTGGGGGCAGACCTGGGCAAGGTTGGGTAGGGCAACTGGTGGAGAGTAAGTTTTGTGATCGGATAGTAGGTTCTTGTTTAATGTTTTCCTTATTGTAGATGTGTCAACAAAAATGTTAGCATGTGCCAGAGATTTCTGTAGGTCTTTAGCTGACACTCTGGGATTCTTCTTTACCTCATGCAGCATTCTGCGCTGTGCTCTTGCAGTCATTTTTTACAGGACGACCACGCCTAGGGAGAGTAGCAACAGTGCTAAACTTTCTCCATTTGTAGACAGTCTGTCTTACCGTGGACACATGAACATCAAGGCTTTTGGAGATACTTTTGTAACCCTTTCCAGCTTCATGCAAGTCAACAATTCTTGATCGTAGGTCTTCTGAGAGCTCTTTTCTGCGAGGCATGGTTCGCATCAGACAGTGCTTCTTGAAACCAGTAAACCCAAAACAGGTGTGTGTTTTTTAAGGGCAGGACAGCTGTCAGCAACACATCCAATATCATCACACTGATTGGAGTCAAGGTTGGCTCACTCCTGGCTCCAATTAGCTCTGGGAGAAGTCATTAAGCTAGGGCCTCACATACTTTTTCCTCCCTGCACTGTGAATGTTTACATGTTATGTGCAATTAAACCATGGCAACATCTAATGTTTGTGTAGTATTATGTTCAGCAGACTGTGTTCTTCTATTGTTGTGACTTAGATGACGTTCAGAGCACATTTTATGCCCAATTCATGCAAAACTCCACGTAATCCCAAGGGGTTCACATACTTTTTCTTGCAACTGTATTTTTGAATTTTTGCTATTAAACATGTCTAGTAAAAAAATGTAAAAAATCAAATTGACGTCAAAATGTTATCTACTCCATGTCTTTGCTAAAAACAAAAATCCCAATACGTGTAAATTAATTGGTTGACGTGGAAGTTACAATGTTTACAAATGACGGTATAGATACTGGGATTTTTTTTTATTTTTACTAGTAATGGTGGCGATCCGCGACTTATAGCGGGACTGCCGCGGGCATTCTAACACTGGGGGGAACTGACTTGGTGTCACTGACATCCCCAGTGACACCAATACAGTGATCAGTGCTAAAAAAAAAGCAGACACTGTACTAATGGCACTAGGAATGCTGTTTCACAGTGTGCTGTGTGAGTGCCTCACTGTAACCACACTGCTTTGTATGGCTCTGCTATGCAGAGCCATACAAAGCAGTGTGCAGGATCTGACAGGAGAGATCTGTGTTGTTTATACACAAGTCTCTCAACGTCGGAGATACTTGGTGATCATCGGGTGCCGGCGAGGAATCAACAGATGGGATCCGGTGATTGACAGCCGAGGCCGAAAATGGCAGCGCACGCACTCTCAACCCGAGACTGCAAAAATCACGTACATAAACGTGATTTTGCGCACCCTGTAGCAATATCCTATAGCAATGTACCCAATATAGTGTAGTATGTTCTGATTATCTCTATAGTGTGATACATCCATGTGCTCACTTTACAAGGACCATAGCATGCTCCGAAATTATAATTTACCATCCACCTCCAGTGTTCCAGCTCTTAAACGTGCTCCTCACTTCCCCTTTTGGGCATGTACCTTACCCTGCGTGAATAAATATGTGCCTTTAAATCCTCCATTTCATCTCCGCTTTCACCTCTTCTCTACAGTTCTTCATATCCTCCCGACCAGTATGCAAAATCAAATGTATACATAAAATGACGTTTTATTGTTAAAAATGTGCTTACATGGGTTCTGAATACAAAACGCCCTTTTCCAAAATGGCCACCGTGCGGCTGACGTCACTTGCTACTGACGCATTTCAGCAAACTGACTTCCTCATTGGCAGTAGACCAGGCTCGGCCCCACCCTCTCTTCTCATTGGCTGTGATTGACAGCAGTGGGAGCCAATGGCTCCTGCTTCTGCCTCAGCCAATGAGGTGAGGGAGTCCCAGGATAGCCGAGACTCCAGTGAACATTGCTGGATGGAGTGGGGGCTTAGGTGAGTATTAGGAGGGGGCTGGGGGGGGGATGCTGCACACAGAAGGTTTTTTACCTTCATGCATAGAATGCATGAAGGCAAAAAACCTTGAGCCTTTGCAACCACTTTAGGATATTTGTAGTGAGATTCAAAGCCCAACAGTGAGAGAGAGCTCAAAAGGGATGGTGAAGGTATCGCTGAAGGATTGTACGTCACTTTATAAGAAATTTTGGGTTTCTTTGCCACAGAGATTGCAATCTGCTACATACAGAATGCAGAGTTCAGGAGTGAGGCATGCACAAAGTGAAGAGTTCCGGAGTGCACTACGTACAGAGTGCAGGGTTCCGGAGTGCGCTACGTAGAGAGTGCAGGGTTCCGTAGTGCGCTACGTAGAGAGTGCAGGGTTCCGTAGTGCGCTACTTAGAGAGTGCAGGGTTCCGTAGTGCGCTACGTAGAGAGTGCAGGGTTCCGTAGTGCGCTACGTAGAGAGTGCAGGGTTCCGTAGTGCGCTACGTAGAGAGTGCAGGGTTCCGTAGTGCGCTACGTAGAGAGTGCAGGGTTCCGTAGTGCGCTACGTAGAGAGTGCAGGGTTCCGTAGTGCGCTACGTAGAGAGTGCAGGGTTCCGTAGTGCGCTACGTAGAGAGTGCAGGGTTCCGTAGTGCGCTACGTAGAGAGTGCAGGGTTCCGTAGTGCGCTACGTAGAGAGTGCAGGGTTCCGTAGTGCGCTACGTAGAGAGTGCAGGGTTCCGTAGTGCTCTACGTACAGAGTGCAGAGTTCAGGAGTGCTCTACGTACAGAGTGCAGAGTTCAGGAGTGCTCTACGTACAGAGTGCAGAGTTCAGGAGTGCTCTACGTACAGGCTGCAGAGGTCAGGAGAGCATTACATATAGAGTGCAATGTTTAGGTTCACTACAAACAGAGTGCAGGGTTCCAGAGTTCACTATGTACAGATGCAGAGTTCAGGAGTGCTCTACATACAGGCTGCAGAGTTCAGGAGTGCTCTACATACAGGCTGCAGAGTTCAGGAGTGCATTGCGTGCAGGGTTCAGGAGTGCATTACACACAGGGTAGTAGGGTTCAGGAGTGCATTACACACAGGGTAGTAGGGTTCAGGAGTGCAATACACGCAGAGTACAGGGTTCAGGAGTGCATTATATACAGAGTGCAGAATTCAGGAGTGCATTACGTGCAGGGTTCAGGAGTGCAATGTATACAGGGTGCCCCCCCAGTACAGGGCTCTCATCCCAAATTCCCCCTCTCTCCTCTCCTCCCCCATATCCTTTCTCCTCCAACTAGAGACTAGCAGAGAGAGGGGCTGCTGCAGAAGAGCAGCTACAACTTAGGTGTGGGCTGGTGGCATGGGCTTCAGAAGGAGATGAGACGAGAGCAGCTGTGCACATTTCCTGCCCCCTCTTCTGCTCTCTAAGAATATGCAGGGCAGGAGGGTTCTGTGTATCCGCCGGGAGCAGTGCGCTGTCACTTGCACACATAAACCTGAGCGTCTGTGTTTGCAAGTAACAGTAGTAAACCGTAGGCAAGCGGCCAGTGCCAGAGGTTGCAGAACTCTGTTCCACCACATGCTGGCTGATAAAAAGCCCTGACTACCCCCGCTGATCTCACCACTTCACGCAGCCTACAGACTACAAGGGAGCAATGGAGGTCGGAGTTGTACAGATGAAGATCAGATTGTTGTTTAGGTGAGACAATAAAAGAAAAATTAAAATAAATGCCACAATAATATAGAGAGGACTACAGATGTTTAGGAGCAGCAGTGATTATTATTATTATATTATTATACAGTATTTATAAAGCGCCAACAGTTCGCTCAGCGCAGTGATTAATGTAAAGGAAACATCGAGATCAGAGTCTGCCTATTAACCCCTTACATCCCCATCCTAATATTGTACAATCAGTACCGTCCAGATAATTCTCCGCTATCTATCTACAGAGAAACCCCCATAGATCACATGACAACATTGAGGATGGAGGAGGACCGGAGTCACGTGACTGAGAGGATACTAAACCTCACCCTGGAGATCATCTACCTGCTGACCGGAGAGGTGAGGGGGATTCTGGGAGGTCACATGACATCACTCTTATCTCTATTAATAAAACACAGACCTGACCGGAGAGGTGAGGAGGATTCTGGGAGGTCACATGGCATCACTCTTATCTCCATTAATAAAACACAGACCTGACCGGAGAGGTGAGGAGGATCCTGGGAGGTCACATGACATCACTTATCTCTACTAATAAACAGACGTGACAGGAGAGATGAGGAGGTTGTTAGAATTCTAAAATCATATTCCTGTTGCTTTTTCTATACAGAGATTTCCTCTTCTGAAGTCAGGTGATCATATGACCATCACAGTGCCTCCATGTGACTCCCTAAACCCTGAGAGACACAACATGCAGAAGATTCTAGAAGTCACCAAGAAGATGATGGAGCTGCTGACAGGAGAGGTGAGCGGTGCCGGGAATTCTGGGACATTCTCCAGTAACAGACAAGGGATGTGTCTGGATGGTGACTGTATCATTGTGTGTGTCAGGTTCCTATAAGGTGTCAGGGTGTCACTGTCTATTTCTCCATGGAGGAGTGGGAGTATTTAGAAGGACACAAGGATCTCTACAAGGACGTCATGATGGACAATCAGCCGCCCCTCACATCACCGGGTAAGAGGAGACTTTATTGTAAAGGAGAGAGCAGTACGGAGGATCCACCTAGATCCCCCATCATCTGATAAACACATAGAAACAATGGATTCAGTCAGTGTGTGTGTTTCCTACAGATGGATCCAGTCATGGGAACCCACCAGAGAGATGTCCCTGTCCTCTGTATTCCCGGGATTCCACACAGGAAGGTCACACCATCCCTCCCCATCATCAGGTTGGTGGAGTTGAGGGTCTGGAACATAAAGTGATGGAACACTCTGACATGTGGAGACGATGTGTGGACTCTACAAGATGATATTTTCTATGTGATCTCACATCATAAATCCTTCTATATTACAGATGTTATTTTCTGCCATTCTGTTGGTTTAGGGTGAAGATCTGATGAAGATGAAAGTTGAGGGTGAAGTAGAAGAGACGTATGTGAGGGATGATCAGCAATATACGGAGGAGGCTGGAATGACGAGGACATTCAAAGAGGAGGACACTCCTACAGAGATCAGCACAGGTGAGCCACAATATATTCTTCTGTTATCACTGCACTTACTGCACACTGATTGGTCCAGAGTAGGGCGGGAGATGAGTGATATCAGCCAATAATAGGTTGAGGATAGTCACTGATACTCATCCTACACATTAGATCGTATGTGTAGTCGAGTTCAGCTGGCAGTATTAGGTTGTGCTGCACTCATTACAGTAGCACAGATATATTAATACAGATTGTGCTTTTCATAGGTTTTTCCCTCTTCCTCAAGCAGATTTAAAGTCACATAGAAACAATGGATTCAGTCAGTGTGTGTGTTTCCTACAGATGGATCCAGTCATGGGAACCCACCAGGGAGATGTCCCCGTCCTCTGTATTCCCAGGATTCCACACAGGAAGGTCACACCATCCCTCACCATCATCAGGTAGATGGATCCAGTAATGGGAACCCACCAGAGAGATGTCCCCGTCCTCTGTATTCCCAGGATTCCACACAGGAAGGTCACACCATCCCTCACCATCATCAGGTAGGTGGAGTTGAAGGTCAGGAACATAAAGTGTTTGAACACTCTGACATGTGGAGACAATGTGTGGACTCCACAAGATGAGATTTGTATTCTGTTCATTGAAGGACACAGCTGAATCTGTAGAAAGTGTGTTGTATTTTGCATGGAGAGGGTCTCATTGCAAAAAAACCCTTAAAAAAACACCTGGTGCCAATGGCATGAACATCTGAAGCCTTGGATGATGAACCTTCTTGCACAGGTCCAGAAACCCCCAGTGTCGGTGGAAACTTCGTTATCCCCCTCTAAAAGTGAGGATTAGTTGCTGGCAGCTAGGTCGGCTGGTTTTGGCTTTTACTAAGGCTGTTTGGGAGAGGTTGAAGGTTGAGTAAACGCCTTCCATGTCAGAGGAATCTACAGTCCCATCTGAGACACATAAGCATAGACGATCCTCAAAAGGTCTCTCATATGATTCCTCCTTTTGAGGATTTCATCCAAAAGGATTGGGCACGTCATGCTGGGCTCATGACTGAAGTCAGCCGATTCAACTAAGGGGGAGTGCTGGATCAATTGTTGGTTCAGAGTCAATGGATCCAGGAGGAAACCAGGCTTTCCATCAACATTGTGGAACTGAATGATCAGCCTGTGCCTCTTGCCTTCTATGGCTCTTCTCAAGGGTTACCCGATCAGGGTTCAGTCGGACACCACCATGGCTGTGGTCTACATCAATCACCAGGGTGGTTGGCAGTTGTGTTGGAAGTGGCCCGTATGCTCAACTGGGTGGAAATTCATGTTCCAGCCTCGTCTGCCATTCATATTCTGGGAGTGGACAATCGGCAGTTGGACTATCTCAGTTGTCAATGTCTGAATCAAGTAGAGTGGTCTCTTCATCCAGATGTTTTTCACCAGAAGTGTCAATGCTGGGGCATGCCAAGTATGGATCTCCTTGTATGCAGACTCAATCAGAAAGTTCCCAGTTGTGTGTCCAGGACTCCTGGGCTGATGCATTGAATGTGCCGGTGACTCCATGAGGCAGCTACTCCCTGATCTATGCCTTTCCTCCTCTGAAGCTACTACCCCAGTTGTTATGGAGGATAAAGCAGGAGGACTGATTGTTAGTCTGAAGAGAGGAGTGCAGATGTAGGAAGAAAAGATTGCGCATGGGTCAGCAGCTGTCAGTATGCAGCCACTGAATTGAGTGATTACTTGCCTGTATGAAGAGTGATTTCTGTCACCCTGGACTCCCACCTCTCCTTCCTACCCCACATCCAACTGCTATCTAGATCTTGCAGGCTCCACCTCCACAACATCTCCAAGATACGCACATTCCTCACCCCAGACACCACCAAACAACTCATACACTCCCTCATCATCTCACGCCTGGACTACTGCAATTCCCTTCTCACCGGCCTACCCAAACGAACGCTATCCCCACTCCAGTCGATCCTGAACTCAGCGGCTAGACTCATCCACCTCACCAAGCACTCCACATCCACCTCCCCCCTCTGCCACTCCCTTCATTGGCTCCCGATTGCCCAACGCATCAAATTCAAACTGCTAACTCTCACCTACAAAGCCATTCATAACGCCGCCCCAAACTACATAACCGACCTGATACCCAAATACTACCCTACCCGTGCCCTCCGCTCCTCACAGGACCTCCTATTCTCTAGCTCCCTGGTCTCCTCCTCCCACGCCCGATTGCAGGACTTCTCTAGGACTTCCCTCATCCTCTGGAACTCCCTACCCCAATTCATCAGACTGTCACCTACCCTCCTCACCTTCAGGCGCACCCTGAAAACCCTCCTCTTCAGGGAAGCCTACCCCGCCCTCCCCTAACAACTAACCTCCTCCACTCCTCCCACCACTCCATCCCCCACAGCCATCTCCTCCTGTACCACCTTCCCCTCCCTCCTAGATTGCAAGCTCGAAAGAGCAGGGCCCTCGAACCCCTCCTGTAGTGTATTGTCTCATGTTCTGTCCCCCTTGCTACTGTACAGCGCTGAGCATACCCTTTGGCGCTATATAAATACTGTATAATAATAATTTCTGCTAGATCGTAAGCTGGTGCTGATAGGAATAAATGCTTCTGGTAGTTTGACTTTGGGATCTCAGGGACAGCTGTAGCATCCTCTGTGCCCCTTTCATTCGGGTTCAGAAATGTAATTTATTTAAGGTGTAGTGCCCCCCCAACCACCTGAAGACAAGATGATACCTCCAGAGGCAAGGAGCATGCTAGCATTTACCCCAGGGCTGAGTCCATGGTTATAATGGGAAGATTTGAACAGAAATTGGGGGCCAGTCACTTTTGGTTTTTCAAAGTTTTTAATGTTGAACTTGGAAAGGAGGCAGAAGGAGAGAGTTTTAGGGAGTCTCAGATGCCACAGCAGATCACTTACAGACTCCTCAGATCCAGAACAAAGTCCTGCTTCACAGTGTCAGAACCGACCCAGCAACACTTCAAGCATGTTTTCAGATTCTGATGAGTCCTCCAAGCAAATCAGCAGGCCCTTCTGAGAGACTACCCTCCATCCTATCTCTCTCCAGCAAGGGTTCTTCCCTGGATCTTCTCACTTAGACTTGGCTTCCTCCACACCGGGCAGGACCACCTCAGCATAGGTAGGCCCCAGACAGACTTCTGGGCTTAGACACAGAGCTCTCTGCAGAAGCACCTCTTCATGCCACAGCCTGAGGCAAGAGAGGTAGCACATGGCCAGCCTCAAATATTTATATCCCCTCCCAGCATGCATCAGTGACTATCCACCTCCTACTGGGCTGGCTGGAAGAAATCCAAATATTCATAACTCAGTCTATTTGTGTCATCTCATATATGGCCTGCGGTATCAGTGACACCTAGTGGTGGTAGTGATAAATACACATCCCAATTGAGCTTAAAGCGGAACTCCACCCAAAAGGGGAAGTTCCGCTTTAAAGACTGGTCAACCGCTCCCCATTAAGGATTGGCACCTTTGGGGAGTGGAGTGGGTACCCAAAGTTGACAGGTGCCCACTCCCACTTCTGCTGTGATCTCCAAGGTGATCAGAAGCAGAAGTTGTCCTCCTACCCTCCCTCCCCGTAGTCTTCTGGGACACGTGACAGGTCACAGAAGACTACGGGGCCATTCACAAAGTGAATGCGCATGCGCAGTGGGCACCCGACTGTAAAGCTGCAAGCTGTCACAGCTGGGTGCCCACACTGAAGATTCCGGTGCCTGGAACACCAAGCAGTTGGTGGAACGGGCTGCGGGGCGGACACCACGGGATCTTGGGACAGGTGAGTGGCTGTTTTTTTTGTAGCTGCTGACTTTTATTTTTTTTATAGTGTGAGTGGAACTCCGCTTTAAGGAAAGGCCAGATATAAACTGCCTATGGCCCAGCCAAAAACTAAATTTGCATAGTAGCCCCAGCTAGGACCAGGGGGCTACAATAGGAAAGTGAAGGGGTCCCTCCTCATAAGAGGGAGGTAGTTGATAAGTTCTTAAAAGTGGGCTTTAAGCCGAGTGACATTTTTCTCCTTATAAGCCCAGCAGGGTCCTATGAGTATGAACGTTCTTTCCTGCATCCTAAATAGTTTGAGCTTTTTTGGTAGAGGTACAAGCACGTCTGTAGGAGCCTACTGGCCTGGAAGGGGCTTATCCCCAAAGTGTTCTCAGATCAGCCCCTGCTGAAGAATATTCGAGTCAGAAAGCAGTTCATTCCTCAAGGGGACCTGGCAGTACGGTTGAGGTGGTTTGAGGTAACCATGAACCCACTCATGAAAATTGTTGATGAGAGGGGCATATGAACAGGTGGTTAGTCAGCACACGAGGCTATGAATGGTGGGGAATGTGATCCCTGCCTTCCTCCGCCTTCATTTTTAGGGATAAAAGTGGTGATTTTTTAATTTTTATCCTGACCAGCTGAAGCTGTATATCAAGTGTGGTGTGAGGAAGGGGCGGACTGACCATTTGGAAACTCGGGCACTGCCCGAGGGCTCGGGGTCAGTAGGGGGCCCCATGAGATGCCCCTGGTACCTTTTTCATAGGTTTTTTTGAGTTTGGGCAAGGACACAGGGGCCCCATGATCCCCTATTGCCCGGGGGGCCCCATGAGTTGTCAGTCCACCCCTGGTGTGAGGGGTCATTTTGCTTCCACTTGTTTAGAACTAGAATTCACCTTGTGCTAGGACTTCGGCCATTTGTCAAAATATTGTAATATCATAAGATGTAATCTATGCAATGAATGACATCATCCATATAGTCAGTGTCCTGAGGTCATCCATAACCAGCCTGAATTGGTTTGAGAAGTTTTTTTTGGGTGGGCATGGAGGAGGCTAGGGTAGCTGTGGTTGTGCCAGGAGTTCCTAGTGTTTCTTCTCTTGTGAAGTCTGTGTCAATGTCTTCCCAGTTGGTGGTTCCTCTGTCTGTGTCATTTCTCTGGTTGGTAGAGGCTGCGAAGGGTGCAGGACTGGAAAGTGGGGCAGAGCTGGTTCTTTCTCCTTGGCATCCTTGAGGATTTCTTAAGGGTCGTGTTGTGTTGGGGATGAAGGAAAGCAATGTTGGAGGGGATGTGGGTGAGGTATCTGCGCTGGTAAGTGAAGTGGTGAAAGGATGAATGGATGATGTGGTAGGTGGAGTGGAGGGTAAGGATGAAAGTGTTGAGGTAGGGTGCTGTGGAGTCTGGATTACCTAAAGCTAATTATGAGTGGTTGGAGTTGAGGAGAAGGTCAAGCAAAATGAAAAAGAAGAGGGTGGTGGGTGTTCCTGACCAAGTGGAGGTGGTGGTGGTAGGCTGTTCCTTGGCAAAGTCAACCAGTGCCCAGGGCAAGGATGGCAAACTGCACCCCCACTTTATTAAGTCTCACAGATGCATATAAACCTCAGCACAATAATTTGTGAACCTTCCTTAATAAAGAACATAATTAAAATATTCAGGAACTGCCTAGCAACCAGCATCTGTTGAGACAATGAACACTTTGTTGAGACGTATGTCATGTAGAATATAGTGTATATAGTGCATCACAAATCCCCCCCCCCAAACCCCCCTTCTAGCACAAATCCACTTCTCCTCCTCCTTGCACGAATCTTCTACCCACTCCCTTTCAATTCCCCATCCCAGCAAAAATCCTCTTCCTCTTCTAGAAACCCCCCATCCCCTTCCTGGTATAAATCCTCTTCCCTCCAGTACAATCCCTCCATTCCCCCTTCTGGTCCAAAGTCTCTTCCTCTCCAAATCTACCCTAGCCCAAATTCTCTTCTCCCACCCCAGAAAAAAGCCTCTCCCCCCCCCCCCCCTCAACATAAATCCTTCTTGCAAAATCCTCTTACATCACCTACTGTAAATCCACTCTCAAAACACAGATCCTATTCACAGCCAAAATCCACCCCCTTCTAATACAAATGCCAACATAGAGTAGATCTTCCTTATCACCCCCAATCTCCCCTCCCAGTATAAATCCCTACACACTCCCCAACCCCTCTTTTCAGCATAAATCCTCTTACACCCTCCCCCAATACCCCTCAATGCACAGATCCTATCCAATCCAACCCAATCCCCCCTTACTGAACAAATTCCACCATAAATCCTCTTATTTTTTTCCCACCACCCTCAAATCTCCCCTTCCAACATAGACCTCAGATATCGCACTGCACAATCTTGATGCTGGCCTGGAGATGTCCTTCCTCCTAGGCACCACCTCATAATCTGCCATAAGACATGTCAGCCAAGGAGGAACCTAGAAGAAGCTTTCCTGGTTCTGTCTGACTAGTGTGATATGCTGGGGTACCAGAAATTGCACTGGAAAAATGCCCAGATGCCCATCACTAGCAATGCCACTGGTGCTCCCCTGTACATTACACCAGCTGCGCCTAGGGCGCGTGCCCTCTCTGCCCCTTTGTCCTGGCTCAAGTATGGTGTATTGTCTGATATGAAGGGTGGAGACTCTTCGGAGGAGAATGGTAGTCCCTAATGATGGAAGAGTCCCAAAAATACTTAAGCATACAGGTTTCTCTTCTAGGGGGAGAATAAGAAGGCTAAGAAGCAGCAACCTTCATCACCCTGATTGAGGGACCTGCTCCACTTAAAGTGACAACTATTAATGTTGCCAGTATAAAATCAGTAAGTTCTTGTTTTATGGCCTTGTTGTTGCTCAGTGATATTGCTGCTGATGTGTTGTTATTGCAGGAGTGGAGGCATGGTCCCTCCTTCTGGTCTCTTGCGGCTGAGCCTTCCAGTGGAGTTAACCTGCTGGGGACTTATATGAAATGGAGGGATGCATGGTCTTGGTCATCTTCATTGGAAGCAGGACCTGCACCTGGTCAACATCTGTGTGCCTCTTTTTGGTTCTGGAAAAGGATTATGGGAAATATCACGAATCCGACCCTTATCAGAATTGCAAACAAGGCATAGCAGTTAATTAGGTTGCAGGCTTGATTGACAGTACGGGCTCTCTGACTAGGTCCTGGAAATCGCCAGAATCTCCTGAGCAGAAGGAACCCTGATTGGGCAGCTATGTTCAGCTTTCAGGACTCTACTCCAGGGGTGGGAAATGGCAGTCCTCTTGTGAGTTTGACAGGGGACATTACTGCAGATGATGTGGTTAAGACTATTGAATGGTTGAACTAGGATGGATTTTTGTCTTTTTTCAGACTAACTATATGTAAATATTGATAAGCTTGCCCTTTCAAAGTCACCTGGGTCCGATGCATTGACAGCTGACTTGTGGTGGCTGCATTAGTTTTATTTTCTTTCTTTTCATCTGCTGATGCAGCCAGTAAGTCTGTTATATTTCAAAAGAACAAGCTGTCCTGCATATGTAGCAGTTAGAGGGTTGAGACCAACCATTCACCACTGACAAGGGTGATTTACAATGATCAACTTTGTAAAACTTTTATCCCTAAAGAGAAAAAAACTGCTGCTCTAACTGCTTGACCACTTGCCAACCACAGATAGCTGAATGATGGCTTCACTGCAGCCGACCAGTTCTAGGAGGGCGTCAGATGACGTCCTCCCAGAACGTGCCCTCCCGCACGCCCCCAGCGGCGAGTAAATACCACCAAAAGAAAGCTCTATTTGTGTGAAAAAAAGATAAAAATTTGATATGGGTGCAGTGTTGAACGACTGTGCAATTGTCATTCAAAGTGCGACAGCTGAAAATTGGCCTGGGCAGGAAGGGGATATAAGTGCCCAGTAGGCAAGGGGTTAAAGAGTGTTAGCTGGAGTTTGGCTTAGTTTGTTAGTGTATTCAAATCTAGCTAGTACATCTAACACACATTGTATTATCCCACCCCCCCCTTGCATATAATGCTGCTGTCCAAAAGGTGTGTTGCTCCCTTATCTAGAGTGTGGACACCATAAAACTGGCCAGATCACCAGGTTAAAACAGCGAATCTATGGGCTGGATAAAATGTTTGATGGTATTGCCACCAAAAGCTAAGGCTTTTAATCAGGTCAGTATCTAGTACCTGTGGTTACTCCTTGGTAAGTATGGCCTGGAGGGGGCATTTTTTTGGTTGGCTTAAGACCTTGAATAGAGGGACTAAAAGTTTAATGCTTGTCAATAGTTGGATCAGTGGCCTTTTGAGTTTGGTTAAGGTGTGCATCAGGGGTGTTCTTTGAGCCCTCTGCTATACACGTTAACAAATAACCCCTTCATTAGATGGTTAGAGAGTGGACCATTGTGTGGCGTGCCTTTGCAAATTACTGGTGAGTCTACATTGGGGGTTTTGGCTTAAACTGATGATGGTGTGTCTGTTTTCACCTCTGGGACAGAAGAGGCAATTGAAGCAGTATATGGAGGCCTCTGATGGCCTAAAGATCAATGAGGATAAGAGTGAGCAGGGGCGGACTGACCATTTGGAAACTCGGGCACTGCCCGAGGGCCAGGGTCAGTAGGGGGCCCCATGAGATGCCCCTGGTACCTTTTTCATAGGCTTTTTTGAGTTTGGGGAAGGACACAGGGGCCCCATGATCCTCAATTGCCCGGGGGCCCCATGAGTTGTCAGTCCACCCCTGAGAGTGAGGTATCCTGGATGGGAGAAGGCAAAGGCTTTGAGTTTTTAGATACCTTCCCCGAGCCCCATCATTGGAACTGGATGGACCTGTGTCTTTTTTCAACCAGATTGACTATGTAAATTAACTATGTAACTATCAGGGGTGGTTATGGCCATGCAAATTGGGTGAGCAGGCTGCAAGATGTCAATGCTAAGGTGGCAGACTGGAAGGGTTGGAAGCTCTCTTTGAGGAACAGGATGGACGTACCTGATTACGGTTTTTCTGTTTGTCAGTTTTGTTTGTGATTTGTCGGTGTCTGTATGAGGATCTACAGTTGTTTCTTCCAACCGCAATGGAGTAACAAGCTGAACCTCATTAGGAGGTAGCAGAGGAAGTCTCTTTTTGTCTTTGACTCTCTCCACTTTAAAATGTAAACTTTCTTTCCTTTCCTGGTGGTGGAGCATGGACTGGGAGCAGGGGAAGTTTCTCTCTCACCAATAGACTCTCTCCACTTTAAAATGTAAACCTCCCTTCCTTTCCTGGTGGTGGAGCACGGACTGGGAGCAGGGGAAGTTTCTCTTTCACCAATAGACTCTCTCCACTTTAAAATGTAAACTTTCCCTCCTTTCCTAGTGGGGGAGCATGGATTGGGAGCAGGAGAAATTTCTCTTTCACCAATAGACTCTCTCCACTTTAAAACTTAAACTTTACCTCCTTTCCTGGTGGTGGATCATGGACTTGGAGCAGGGGAAGTCTCTTTCTCTTATAAACTCTCTCTCTCTCCACTATAAAATGCAAACAGCAGGGGAGGTCTCTCGTTGTTGTATAGACTCTCTCTACATTATAAAATGTAAATGATCCTTCATTTCCTAGTGCTGGAACATGGACTTGATCTATAATTCACCTCCCCAGGCCTAGGTATGGTCCAGCCAGTGCTATAATTTTCTCTGATGTTCTTGAAATATAACTTTGGTAATATGCTGGCAGAGGAACCACCTGGATGGGTTGGTATTTTTCAATCCTGGTTTAGGTTTTTTCTGCAGAGCTGGGAGAGTAGTGGGCCTGAGGGTCTAACATGGTGAGTAAGAACTAGTGTAACGGAACCGGTACCCGACCGCACTTGGGTATATTCCGTGATCCCGCAGCTTCCCCTGTCCGAACACCATCCACGGACCACACCCTTGAAATCCCTCAGGAAATAGACAGCACCCAGCTCTTAAGACAGAAAGCCAACTCTTTATTTTAACACAAAACACAGAATATATACAGAGGGCGGGGAAACACAACCAGGAACAGGAAATACATCATCAGCCCGCCCTATCAGTGGGAAGGGCTACAGGGAACCACCCCAACCAACCCAAGACACAGAACAATGGGATGCAGCCATGCGGCAAAGGACATTGACCAACCCCCACACCAATACACGAACAGTACATCCCATAATAGTTTGCTGGACAGGAAGGCACAGCACCATGGGGGGGGGAGCATATGGCAAACAAACAATGGACAGCCATGTGGCCTAGACAAAGGACAACACACAAATGCACAATACTGGGACATTCACATGTACACCCTGTACCCTTAAACAGGCACAGGGTGGTTTAAACATAATGATTTGGGGAGATGATACAGGGGTCCCCCCACCCCCAAAAGTCGCTCCCGTCACATCTAGTATTGAGGGATTGCCTAGGACCTGTTATGAGGGAGGTTCATTGGTTGAATAATCTGGAAAGAATCCTTTTGAAGTTCTAGGATATGGCCTGGCTCTCGTTCCATGGTAGACTCTTTGTGAAGAACCGCTCTCTAGGTGATTGAGGTCGCCCAAGAGTGGAGTGTGACAACGTGGAGGAAATTATAGACCATTACTTGCTTCAGTGCCCTTTCAATATAGGCCTATAGGCAAGGGGGGAGGGGCACTGGGTATCCCTTTCCTCTCCTGTATGGGTTATGTGAAGTGGATGTATTGGGCCTTTCAGACTCACTGGATTTTGACTGTGAGACTCTTTTTCTAATTAATTTAGTAGTCCTTTACTTCATGGCTTTGGATATCTTTTTTTTATCCTTTTCCATCTTTATAAAGATCAATTTCCTTGTTACGCAGGTCTTTTGACCTTTCTTTTCTGTTCCCCCTCTCTTTTTTTACTTTTTGTGTATGCACCAAGGCTAAACATTCCAGGGTATGTAAACTTTTCAACAGATCCATCTGGGTGATTTCCGTTATCATTATGATTTAAAAAGGAGTCAAACCACTGTGATAATAAATGGCTTCATATGCTCACTGTCCTTAAATAAAAGATTTTTTTTGGCATGATCGGTCATATTTTCAATATAAATGCCAACATTTCACAATTTCTGCCAGGGTATGCAAATTTCTGTGCACAACTGTAGGTAGGCAGCAGACGTAAACATCAGGGGTAATCCAGAGACAGCTCAGATGAAAGCCAGATCAATAACACAGTCCAAGCAGGATTCAGGATCAAAGATAACAGAGATACAAGAAGAAAGATCATCCAGCAATGATCCTATGCATGCATTAGAAAGAAAACAAACTCTCTTGCACTCTATGACCCAACACGGGGTAGGTAGATGGAGTCAGGACTTGGAAGTTTCTACCAGCAGTGCATATGGGGTTGTGCAGCTCCAAACAAGGCTGGGGAAGCCCTACCAATACTGTGAAGCGAAAACAAACAAAGAGCGCACCAACCTTGCGCATTACCTCAGTAAGCCAAAATTTATTAATTACAGAATAATACTCACAAACACTGAAGTATATCATACGTGTAAGTCCTCAAAGGGACTAAGGATAAAAGCAGCCTGCGCGAGTCCCATCAGAGGAGTGGACACTCAGGGAACAGCTGACGTGTTTCGAAGGACGAACCTTCTTCATCAGAGATTAGCTCTAATGAAGAAGGTTCGTCCTTTGAAACGCGTAAGCTGTTCCCTGAGTGTCCACTCCTCTGATGGGACTCGCGCAGGCTGCTTTTATCCTTAGTCCCTTTGAGGACTTACACGTATGATATACTTCAGTGTTTGTGAGTATTATTCTGTAATTAATAAATTTTGGCTTACTGAGGTAATGCGCAAGGTTGGTACGCTCTTTGTTTGTTTTCGCTTCACAGTATTGGTAGGGCTTCCCCAGCCTTGTTTGGAGCTGCACAACCTCATATGCACTGGTGGTAGAAACTTCCAAGTCCTGACTCCATCTACCTACCCCGTGTTCGCTTCACAGATCCTATGCATGCCTCGCGTTTAAGTAGTCCACTAGGCTCCAGTATCTGTGGTGGATATGCCTGTGCCTCCATGTTCACAGCTTTGTGTTCACTTGCTCTTGCATACTTAGCTATGCTCCAATGCCGAAAAACTTGTGCACATTTATGCACATGAAAATTAGCATGATCTCCCTGATAACTGACAAGAGGTTCTTGATACCTGCTCAAAATAAACTCTCTCCTCACCATCTGTATGCATCCTTCACAATGGTATTTTCTGCCATTCTGCTGGTTTAGGGTGAAGATCTGATGAAGATGAAAGTTGAGAGTGAAGAAGAAGAGATGTATGTGAGGGATGATCAGCAATATACGGAGGAGGCTGGAATGATGAGGACATTCAAAGAGGAGGACACTCCTACAGAGATCAGCACAGGTGAGCCACAATATATTCTTCTGTTGTCTCTGCTCTGTTTTTCAAGCTATGAATAAGAGCTAGATGAGGACGAAACACGTTAGGGTTGTTCTGTGTTTCCCTCTGTTGTGTTCATGATTTTGTGATTTTTTAGGAATCCCATGATAAGGATGATTTTAGAAGCTAACTGCTTCCTTTCCTTATCTCTGCTCTGTTACTGCTCACTGATTGGTCCAGAGTAGGGCAGGAGATGAGTGATGTCATAGTGTCAGGGATCCTGGGTGTGACCAGAAATGTGTGGACTGACACAGGGAAGTAGCAGGCTTCAGGAACACAGGTGTAGTCAGGGCTGGAGAGGTGGAATGGTCAGGTGGGCCGTAAGGTACTGTCAGGCACCGCCCGGCGGGATCTCTAGTGACCCACGGAACAGGATTCCCCAGGGCGCGAAGTCTAAGCCCCAGTCTGCCTTTTCACCAGAGCCCCTGATGGTGGGGATGGACTTGGTGCAGGACTGAGACCAGGTTGCGGCCCCTGAATGCATCCAACTGTGGTAGAGGGTTCTGCCGAGGGTATGTACCAGGGGAATGCCTGATGTGAAGGGGCTGGCAGGTTTGGACAGTAGTGACTGGATCCGTGCGGGATGGATGGATCGTCTGGGTAGGGTCAGGCATAGTCAGGCAGGCCAGGTCAGCAACGTGCGGGCAGTGAGGTACCGGAGGAGCAGGCAGAGAATAGTCAGGGTCACAAGCCGGGATCAGTAACTCACGGGCAGCGCGGTACAGAGGATCAAGCAGAAGGATGGTCAGGCAAGCCAGGGGTTCAACAGGAGACGGTCAGCAGAGGTCAGGATCAAAGCAGGGTCAGCAACTAGGCAGATAGGCAGGAACACAGGATACCAGGTACAGGGGCTCATGGGAAACATACACCAAGGCACTGACTGCAGGTCTGGCCATTCCTTAAATACGCCTCCTGCAATCAGCGCCAGGTGTTGGCTGATTGCAGGAGTGAGCTTCTGGCTGCTGAGAGCACCCGCTGGTCAGCCCTGGTACTGCAGCCCACACGGCAGGTGACTCCCACCACCAGTGCTGAGTCCATTCCTGACACATAGGTTGATAATTGTCACTTTCTTTTGCTGATGCCCGTCCTGCACATTAGATCTTCTTCTCCCTCATGCAAACCCCCTTCTCTGTATTTCAGACACGATTTATTTATTCAGATATGATTTATGTATAGTGATGAGTTACGTACCTTGGTCCAGTTTGAGGTGGGTTCGGTGAAGATGAACCTCTTTGGAGTCAATGGGAGCTGAGTCATAAAAAAACAATAATAAGCATTTTCTATGCGGATAGGCAGGGGACATCTATTCACCCTGGCTTGTAGCAATATCTGACAAATCAATCCCTTCAATGACCCCAACAACAATTTGATTAATGCTTGTGGTCCCTATGGAGAAACGCACTCTAAAATTATTATTATTTTTATTATTGTTCTTGTAGTCTGTTCGGACAGTAGCGTCAACTGCTGATTTGGCACCATCTGCAGATTAACTCTTCAACAAGAAGTTGAATCCAATGCAATTTTACTTCATCTAATTGCAATACAGAGAAGGTTTCTTCAATCTGTTGAAGTGTAAGAAGATAATGTTTCCTAAGCCCTGTCTCTGAGCAGAACCAACAGACTGAGGGAACATGGAAGAAAGTAGAAGGGTCTAGCTGGGACTGACCTCATTAGCAATAAACAGGGGGGATACCAAATCCCATCCCTAAAATATCTGTAGTGACCCTAAACCCCTACTAGATGTCATCACATAATAGTAACCCGATGCAGTTCACAATAACCCAGGAAAAATACAATGGGTGGGACATAACTCCTACTCATTCACATTTTCATCTCTATTTATGTAGATTTTGGGATTAGCTGGCATTGTGATGTTGTGTTGAAATCCTAGTTACTGTAACATTTTCATAGGTTGGTCCCTTGTCTTTGATCTGATTTATAGCTAAAGGTTAACATAAAACTCTATTTACAGTCTTGTGGGAGTGAAAAGCAATGAGGAACCTAGAGAACTGGAACACCCTCCAGTTCTGCTTTCCACCAGAAGCCTAGGCCTATGGTCACTTGTTCTGTGCTAAAAGGTTTTTAAGTCTGAACTTTGAACCTCTTCATTATCAGAGATCACATGACCCAGTGCCTAGGCTTGTGGTCACTTGGTCTATGCCAAAGGGTCTGAACATTGAGCCTCTTCCTTATCAGAGATCACATGACCCAGTGCCTAGGCTTGTGGTTGTGTGAAGAGCATGCCCCTCCCAGTCCCCATTGGTTCCTGCTCTTCTGACAAGGCTGGGGAAATGTAGAAGTGATCTGGGGGGAGGACCAAAGGACCTTTTACTGAAGAGGGGAAGTCACAGCTGGTTGGGGCATCCACAGAGAACATCTGCTCACTAAAACCTACTTGATCCAGATGCAATCTTGATTTGATGCCTAGGCCTATGGTCTCTTGTTCTCTACTAAAGGTTCTCCAAGTCTGAACTTTGGACCTTTTCATTATCAGAAATCACATGACCCAGTGCCTAGGCTTGTGGTTGGGACATCCACAGAGAACATCTGCTCACTAAAACCTACCTGATCCAGATGGAATCTTGATTTGATGCCTAGGCCTATGGTCTCTAGTAAAGGTTCTCCAAGTCTAAAAGTCTTGTGTGAAGAGCATGCCCCTCCCAGTCCCCATTGGTTCCTGCTCTTCTGACAAGGCTGGGGAAATGTAGAAGTGATCTGGGGGGAAGACCAAAGGACCTTTTAGTGAAGAGGGGAAGTCACAGCTGGTTGGGACATCCACAGAGAACATCTGCTCACTAAAACCTACCTGATCCAGATGGATTCTTGATTTGATACCTAGGCCTATGATCTCTTGTTCTCTACTAAAGGTTCTCCAAGTTTGAACTTTGTTCCTTTTCATTATCAGAGATCACATGACCCAGTGCCTAGGCTTGTGGTTGTGTGAAAAGCATGCCCCTCCCAGTCCCCATTGGTTCCTGCTCTTCTGAAAAGGCTGGGGAAATGTAGAAGTGATCTGGGGGGAGGACCAAAGGACCTTTTACTGAAGAGGGGAAGTCACAGCTGGTTGGGACATCTACAGAGAACATCTGCTCACTAAAACCTACCTGATCCAGATGGAATTTTGGTTTTAGTGAATTAATTATCTTGTATCTATTGATCATGTTTTTATATTTTCCAGGACACGCCATCAAGAAACCCTCAAAGGATCACCTCACTTTACCTCTAAGCTGTAAAATGGAAGATGAGGACATCACAGGAGATTGTGCAGGAAAAACGACAATGATCTCAGTTATGGATGGTGGACTTCACAGTGTGGATGGACCATCAAATCCCTCTGACTCTGAGCAACCTCGTACTGTGAGCGATGGTGCCGGAATTCAGGGGGAGGAGAACTGTCCCTCTCCTAATTGTTGGGAAAGTTTTGGCTCTGAATCAAGTCTAACTGTACATCAGAGATCTCACACGGGTGGGAAGCTTCATCCTTGTTCTGAGTGCGGGAAATTTTTTTTAAAAAAATCAGAACTCATCATACATTACAGATCTCATACGGGCAAGAAGCAATATTCCTGTCCTGAGTGCGGAAAACGTTTTATACAGAAATCTGCACTTGTTCTACATCAAAGATATCACACAGGAGGGAAGCCGTATTCCTGTCCTGAGTGTGGGAAATGTTATACACAGAAATCAGGACTCGCTCTACATCAAAGATCTCACACAGGGGAGAAACCATATTCCTGCTCTGAGTGCGGGAAATGTTTTTCAGAGAAGTACAGTCTTATCAGACATCAGAGGATTCACACAGGGGAAAAGCCATATTCCTGTCCTGAGTGCGGAAAATCTTTTTCACAGGTATCTCATCTTTACATACATCAGAGTTCTCACTTGGAGAAAAACTTGTTCTCCTGTCCTGAGTGTGGGAAATGTTTTACACGGAAAGCAAGACTTGTTCTACATCAAAAATTTCACACAGGGGCGATGTCTTATTCATGCCTTGAGTGCGGGAAATGTTTTTCAGAGAAATCCAAACTTTACAGACATCAAAGGATTCACACAGGGGAGAAGCCATATTTCTGCCCTGAGTGTGGGAAATGTTTTGTACAAAAATCAGACCTTCTAATACATCAGAGATCTCACACAGGGGAGAAGTTGTGTTCCTGCCCTGAGTGTGGGAAATGTTTTTCACAGAAATCATACCTTGTTATACATCAAAGGTTTCACACAGGGGAGAAGCCATATTCCTGTTCTGAATGTGGGAAATCTTACACACAGAAATCAACACTTATCACACATCAGAGATCTCACACAGGGGAGAAGCCGTTTTCCTGTCCTGAGTGCGGGAAATGTTTTTCACAGAAATCAGACCTTGTTATTCATCAGAGAATTCACACGGGAGAAAAGCCGTATTCCTGCCCTGAATGTGGGAAATCTTATCCTCGGAAATCAAAACTTATCATACATCAAAGATCTCACACTGGGGAGAAGCTATTTCCCTGCCCTGAGTGCGGGAAATGTTTTTTACAGAAATCAGAACTTATTAGACATCAAAAGTCTCACAGAGGGGAAGAACCGTTTATATGCCCTGATTGTGGGAAATGTTTCTCATATAAATCAAGTCTTGTTAATCACCAAAGAACTCACATACGTGAGAAGTTCTGTTCCTGTCGCAAGTGCGGGAAATGTTATGTAGGGAAATCAGACTTCCTTATCCATCAAAGATCTCACACAAGTGAGAAGCAGTATTCCTGTCCTGTGTGCGGTAAACGTTTTTCAGACAAGTCCAATTTGTGCAGACATCAGATGATTCACACGGGGGAGAAACCATATGCCTGCCCTGAGTGTGGGAAATGTTATAAACGGAAATCGCACCTTGTTAGACATCAAAGATTGCACGGGGGGGAGAAGCCGTATTCCTGCCCTGAGTGCGGTAAACGTTTTTCAGATAAGCCCAAATTTGACAGACATCAGAAGATTCACACAGATGACTAGTCGTATCCCTGTCCTGCGTGTGGAAAATGTTTTTCACAGACGTCTCATTTTTAGACACATCAGAATTCTCCCACGGTGGAGAAGCTGTATTCTTGTCCTGAGTGTGGGAAAAGTTATTCACAGATATTAGTCCTTGTTAAACCTCAGGGGTGCGCTTGCATGGTGGCTAACATGGCGGATGTGTATTCCCAGAGCCCCACTATGGTTCTCCTTTCCGTTCCTCTTTCCTAGCTAGTTATAGCCACAATCAGCATGGGGGGGAACCTGGCTCAGATCAGATGTAGCAGCTACTTAGCATCCTTATGGGAAAATTTGGCAGGAAAAAAACCTCCACCTTACCCCCCACAATATTAACGGCCCTCTTAGGAGCCTACGATGGATCATTTCCTCTTGCAGCCAGTTTCCTCCCACACCTAGGACTCTGCAGCAGAACTGCTTGACCTGTTCTCCAATGTAGGTGAGGACAATAATGCTGTATGCCATGTTATATGGTGTCATTGCCTATCACTCTCTGATCCTTTAGTGCAGGGGTCTCCAAACTTTTCAAACAAAGGGCCAGTATATGGTCCTTCAGACTTTAGGAGGGCCGGATTAGGGACAAGGAGGATGGAAAATATCCTGGCCCCAGCATCAGTGAGAATAAACATGGCCTCAGGGTTGATGGTCAGCAGGAGGAGTAGATCCTCGGGGTTGATGGTCAGTAGGAGGAGTAGTGCCTCAGGGTTGATGGTCAGTAGAAGTAGCGCCTCAGGGTTGATGGTCAGTAGGAGGAGTAGCGCCTCAGGGTTGATGGTCAGTAGAAGGAGTAGCGCCTCAGGGTTGATGGTCAGTAGGAGGAGTAGCGCCTCAGGGTTGATGGTCAGTAGAAGGAGTAGCGCCTCAGGGTTGATGGTCAGGAGAAGTAGCGCCTCAGGGTTGATGGTCAGTAGGAGGAGTAGCGCCTCAGGGTTGATGGTCAGTAGGAGGAGTCGCGCCTCAGGGTTGATGGTCAGTAGGAGGAGTCGCGCCTCAGGGTTGATGGTCAGTAGGAGGAGTCGCGCCTCAGGGTTGATGGTCAGTAGAAGGAGTAGTGCCCCAACATTGGTATTAGTGGGAAGAATATTACACCATCCTTGGTTCTAGTGGGAAGAATAGTACACCATGATTGGTTCTAGCGGGAAGAATAGCACACCATCCTGGGTTCTAGTGGGAAGAATAGTACACCATGATTGGTTCTAGTGGGAAGAATAGTACACCATGATTGGTTCTAGTGGGAAGAATAGTACACCATCCTTGGATCTAGTGAGAATAGTACACCATGATTGGTTCTAGTGGGAAGAATAGTACACCATCATTGGTTCTAGTGGGAAGAATAGTACACCATCCTGGGATCTAGTGGGAAGAATAGTACACCATCCTTGGATCTAGTGAGAATAATACACCATCCTTGGATCTAGTGAGAATAGTACACCATGATTGGTTCTAGTGGGAAGAATAGTACACCATCCTTGGATCTAGTGAGAATAGTACACCATGATTGGTTCTAGCGGGAAGAATAGCACACCATCCTGGGTTCTAGTGGGAAGAATAGTACACCATGATTGGTTCTAGTGGGAAGAATAGTACACCATGATTGGTTCTAGTGGGAAGAATCGCACACCATCCTTGGTTCCAGTGGGAATAGTACACCATGATTGGTTCTAGTGGGAAGAATAGTACACCATCCTTGGTTCTAGTGGGAAGAATAGTACACCATCCTTGGTTCTAGTGGGAAGAATAGTACACCATCCTGGGATCTAGTGGGAAGAATAGTACACCATCCTTGGTTCTAGTGGGAAGAATAGTACACCATCCTTGGATCTAGTGAGAATAATACACCATCCTTGGATCTAGTGAGAATAGTACACCATGATTGGTTCTAGTGAGAAGAATAGTACACCATCCTTGGCTCTAGTGGGAAGAATTGTACACCATCCTGGGTTCTAGTGGGAAGAATAGTACACCATGATTGGTTCTAGTGGGAAGAATAGTACACCATCCTTGGTTCTAATGGGAAGAATAGTACACCATCCTGGGTTCTAGTGAGAAGAATAGTACACCATGATTGGTTCTAGTGGGAAGAACAGTACACCATGATTGGTTCTAGTGGGAAGAACAGTACACCATGATTGGTTCTAGTGGGAAGAACAGTACACCATCCTTGGCTCTAGTGGGAAGAATAGTACACCATGATTGGTTCTAGTGGGAAGAACAGTACACCATCCTTGGCTCTAGTGGGAAGAATAGTACACCATTCTTGGTTCTAGTGGGAAGAATCGTACACCATCCTTGGTTCTAGTGGGAAGACTCGTACACCATCCTTGGTTCTAGTGGGAAGAATCGCACACCATCCTTGGTTCTAGTGGGAAGCATAGTACACCATCCTTGGTTCTAGTGGGAAGCATAGTACACCATCCTTGGTTCTAGTGGGAAGAATCGCACACCATCCTTGGTTCTAGTGGGAAGAATCGCACACCATCCTTGGTTCTAGTGGGAAGCATCGCACACCATCCTTGGTTCTAGTGGGAAGAATAGTACACCATCCTTGGTTCTAGTGGGAAGAATCGCACACCATCCTTGGTTCTAGTGGGAAGAATCGCACACCATCCTTGGTTCTAGTGGGAAGAATAGTACACCATCCTTGGTTCTAGTGGGAAGAATCGCACACCATCCTTGGTTCTAGTGGGAAGAATCGCACACCATCCTTGGTTCTAGTGGGAAGAATAGTACACCATGATTGGTTTTCTGAGCAGTGTATGTTTACTATTACTTTGAGAGTATTGCCTCTAAAAGCCTAAATTCTGTAAGGAAGAGATGTTTGGCCCTGAAAGAATGTAAAACCTCCCATGAAGACTTTCTACTTTGTACAAAAAACACATTCTCATAAGGGTGATTTTCTCGAGTTTGCTTTGAAACGTTTCCCAACGCCATTCGCAGCCAAAGCAGAAGTTGACATTTTGATTAAAAATACTTGTCCTTCTCCACATATGGTTGACATACCTCTTAGTATGTATTATTTGGTCTGACATTTTTGGGATGCTCTCAACACTTTTTGATAAATCACGCTCCAGCGGACCAACAGTTACTCTCCTCAACAGGAACATCTTTGAGCTCCCATAAAGGCAGTTGAGGCTTCTTCTGCAGATCACTACTGCTACTAAGCAGACCTTGGCAAAGGCCTAGAAAACAGCTAAACTATACCTCAAGATAGAATTTCCACATACACCAAGTTGGGGCGGCCCTGGATTGCACATTTTCTCCTCATATTTAGGAGTCTTCATTGGAACCTTGACTGAGTCTTCATTGGAAGCTTGACCGAGTCTTCTTTGGAACCTTGAACGAGTCTTCTTTGGAACCTTGAACGAGTCTTCATTGGAACCTTGAACGAGTCTTCATTGGAACCTTGACCGAGTCTTCATTGGAACCTTGACCGAGTCTTCTTTGGAACCTTGACCGAGTCTTCTTTGGAACCTTGACCGAGTCTTCTTTGGAAGCTTGACCGAGTCTTCTTTGGAAGCTTGACCGAGTCTTCTTTGGAACCTTGACCGAGTCTT